>NC_056733.1:574756736-574791736 GCF_019279795.1 Protopterus annectens | reverse complement strand
CATGTATTTACTTATTTATTTGCTATTTAAGCTGTAGAAGCATAACCTTTAAAGAGCTATAGAGTGTGGTTGTTGGAAAATTAAATTAAAAATAAGCATTGAAGCCTTTTTGGAAAAATGTATGTATGCCATGTAAAAGCTATTTTAATGAATGCTATTATTTATTTAACATTTGTTTACTGGGAAAGTCCGACTTGGAGCAAAGCCAATTTTCAACAGAGGCCCAGGGAGAAATGCTCCACACGCACATCTTTATAATGCGGGAGGAAAATGGAGCACACGGAGGAAACCCACATGGATGCAGGGAGGACATGCAGATCCCATGCAGAAGGCACTCCAGCTGAGAATTGAACCAGAGAACCTCTTGCTGTGAGGCGACAACACACCTGCTGCACCACTGCACTGTCTGTATTATACTCTGGAGTATTTTGCCTAATAGTAAATAAAAAATCTATGTTGTAGTGTCTAGTCAACCCTTGCTTTCGTAGACTTTTTATAAATCATCAGCATAAATTTGATCAGCCTCTAATTTACCAGTGAATGTTTCCTGAATGTTATTATTGTGTACCTTTTCCCAAAGTTATTTTTTTGTATTGCTCACACATAGTTCAGTATCACTGACTGCGTTTTGGGATTTTCAGCTTTGCACAGTGCTGTGCAGTCAAGGACTTTGTTTTATAAATAAAACAGGGGGTTAGAGTTTGACTGTATTTTTGCCAGCTTACCTATCTCATGGAAAAGAGACAGGATATATAACCAAGCATTAACAGTTATTGGTAGACAATAACATCATTAGTCCAATGGCTTGCCATATATAATGTTTATTAGAAAGCAGGTGGAACACTGGATTGGGCATACCAAAAATCTTTCTACTGCTGATAGAATAGCATTATACTTAGACAGCCCATTCTCCATTCCATACATCTCATTTGCACTTGCACTTTCCTGCTTGCAAGGTCTCCATCTGGAGGGATACGTTATAGGTTATAGAAGTGTCAGGGAGATTTTTCTTGGTACAGTTTTGTCCCACCCCATCACAGACAGTTGGCCCATTCATTCTTCCATTATAGATGAAAAGGGTCGAGCAGGAGGAGCCATCTCTTACACAACCATCATTGTAGTTTGAGATTTATTTGTTACACCCTAAAACCATGCATCCATACAGAAACTGTCCATGGGTGGGATGTGCAATGGGCATCAGCATTGAACCACCACACCCTTCTGCAAGAGGAGGCTGTCATTAGCAAGACTTCCATGCTGACTGATAGGAGGAACCATGTGATTGTTTCTCCAGTCTGCTCCTGTAAGATTCAACTTGTGCACATGTGCTTCTAATCCCACACTTCTTCCTTTCTAGGATGTGCACACACATAATTCCTGTCTGTGTTGTCAAACTCCCGAGTTGCTACTCAAAGTCTCGTCACTTGTGTCATAGTCAGGACTTCATCCTGCAGAAGATGAAGGAAGGGCTATGTGTGTCACAGCTGATGGTATACAGCTGTGCCAAAAAATAAATAAAAAAATAAAAAAATACTACTTATACGTGTGGTTGTGTGGGCTCGATTCTTTCCATACCATAGATGCAGGGGTTTTATACCTATATAAAGACGTTATTTTTATCCAGTGGAGCTGGTGTCCAGGACAGCTTTCTTTTAATCACTTGCACTTCAGTAAGTCATAGATGATCTGTTTGTATTTCATATAAGTTACACTTTTGTGTAATACCTTCATCTAAGTTGACCTGATTATACAACATTGTTATAAACTTAAAAAACTATCCCTTATTCTCTTCATCTGTTTTAAGTTAAACATAAATCAGCAGGCTTATTTATTCAAAAGTCTTTAAAGAACACAAGAGGGATAAATTTGCCATGGTCTTTATACACTATGACATTATTTAGTCCTCTTGCCTGCAGTAACCCCATGTTTATGACATACATCCCCCATTCAACTGCATGCTTAATATATATAACCATCATGTATCTCTGACAGACTTCCTAACTAAAATCTGATGTTTTGCAATCAAATTACATCAAATTGAGAGTGAAATGTGATACATCAAAATATGTTTACACCCTATATGTTTTACTACACACCTGAATTATAACCAGTTTGTAAAGGAATATCTGGTTTGGATAAATTTATTTATTTGTTTGTTTATTTATTTATTTATTCATTCAGCTTGATAAGTAGAGCAGACACTGATGAATCAATTTCAGTCTCAGCCCCCAACGTGAACACACATCAAGTGAAAAACAATTACAATAAAGGAGTAAACTTACAAAAAAGGCTAGCAAACACACAATAGATTATCTAAAAAAAGTAGAGAGCTACCAAAAACCAGTATGTATTGTCATATTAGGAGTTGGAGGAGTTATTATATAGGTGACAAATAATAGGAAGAGCAGATTGAAGATATGGGAGATTAGGTTATGCAACTTGAAAATGGTAGAGCTTGGTATAAGAACTGATCCTTCAACTGATCGTTTGAAAAATGGTTTGCCATGGATAGAGAGAGAATCTAAAAAAAGGTTTGTAAATGCAAAGTTCTGTCTGTTAGAAAACGGGCAGCATATGTAGTTTTGGTGTAAAAGCAGAAATGGATAAACTCAGTGAAATATTTCATTATTCATTCCCTTGTTATTGTCTCACTTGTGGATTAAGGTTATTCTCTTATTCTCTGATTCTCTTATTACTGCCTCTCACAGAAGTATTGATTTTAAGAATCTCTTATACCAGTTTTTCATACTGCTGTGCCATCTTCTAAAAAAGTGTATTTATTTTATATTATTTTGTCAAATTGCTCAAATATGTACTGTTGAAATCATGGCTGTTTTCATGGAAGACTCAATGTGCATTTCACAGTGTTCTTGTATTTCTTCCTTATTAGGTCCACTGTCTCTTGTAGTTATCCTCTTAATACATACATCTTTTCTTCCTCCATAATACACACCTATATGTATGTCTAGGGCTATATCTATCTATCTGTCTATCTATATGGGTTCCATTCAGTGCTCAAAAATTCACTTTTCAAATGTTGCTGCTGTTTAGGTGTGTGCGATTATGGTACATTTGGGATAGTGAAATTTGCCCTTTACCTACTCTAGTGTAACCTTGAAGTTGGTGTAGATGATTAGTAGGGATTATGGGGGTGGAAAGTGCTTGCCCCTGCAAAAAACTGTTTTTGTTCTTTTCTGAATCTGTTTCATTCGAAGTTTTGTTTATTCAGTTCTTTGTGATCAAATGGTTTTAACCTATGTCTTATTGTCTGAACTTTGTGTAGTTTGAACTTTTAACAAAGAGACCCATATCTATCTATCTATCTGTCCATCTATCTATCTATCTATCTATCTATCTATCTATCTATCTGTCTGTCTGTCTATCTATCTATCTATCTATCTATCTATCTATCTATCTATCTATCTATCTATCTATCTGTCTGTCTATCTGTCTATCTATCTATCTATCTATCTATCTATCTATCTATCTATCTATCTATCTATCTATCTGTCCGTCCGTCCATCCATCCGTCTGTCTGTCTATCCATCCATCCATCCATCCATCCATCCATCCATCCATCCATCCATCCATCCATCCATCCATCCATCTATCCATCCATCCATCCATCCATCCATCCATCCATCTATCTATCTATCTATCTATCTAACTATCTATCTATCTATCTATCTATCTATCTATCTATCTATCTATCTATCTATCTGTCTGTCTGTCTATCTATCTATCTATCTATCTATCTATCTATCTATCTATCTATCTATCTATCTATATGTCCATCTATCTATCCCTGTCTATCTATATTTAGATATATTTTGATAACATGTTAATAATAGCATATAGAATGAAGTAAGGCATGGGTATGTTTATCAGGAAAATGAACTTGCTGTTGTTATGATAACGAGAATTACATGAAAACAGAATTTATTCTTTTTAATCATTACTTGGCAGAAAGAGATGAAAAAAACATGAAAAAAACAAGTGTAAAAAGACAGAACAATGATTTATAGAAGATAAATATTTATATGTGTGGAGGAAATCTAGAGTGGAAAGTATTATAGCCCTGATTCAAATTGAAACAATCACTTTTGAGTGTAGAATGGTGGCATGCAGTGGAGCTGAACAGTAGCAATAATGGTTAAAGATTAGTGGTCAAAAATGATTCACTGTTCAGTGCCTGGCTTTGCCACCTAGCACTAGGAATAGTGAAGATTACGCAGCAATGTGAAAATGGAAGAAATGTAAGAAAACACATTGCTTACCAGCCATAAATGTGTGGCAAAGCATGTTTTAATGTCTGAAGGATTACATTATCATTTTGTACTTGATAGTTACACATATGTCTAATTGTATTAATTATTTTTCTCTAATTTTCTTAATTATAGATTTTAATTATTTCTGCAGTTCAGCTTAACTCTTTGCAAACAATGGGCATCAACAACTGATTAAGTTAAGTTCTACAGAGAACATACAGAGAGCATAAGACTTTAATTACGTTCTTCGCATAATGATGCAAGCTATTTTGTAATACCTTGTAATGGTACTGAAATACTGTACCAAACAACACAGGAACGAATACTCAAGTTTTTCACTTCTGATGCTGAAACATGCAGTATGCATTTACTGACACTGTAGACATGCATTGTTTTATAATTACAATTTAACACCCAGCAAATCATTTTGAGCTCTTTACTATGACTCCTGTACCAGCAGACATTTCAGCAACCTATGTTCAAATGTTGCAGCTTAACCTGCCTTGAATTCAAGTATTTGATTTTGATGCACAATAAGAGTGTATGTTGAGATATGAGTTTACATCTAAAGAAGGGAAAGACCTATGGAGACTCATGTTTATTGAGTTATGGAAAAAAATAATTACTAATTAAATAAGTGATTAAAATTGTATACATTGACTGTGATTGAGACAAGTAGGTCAGACAGTCTTTTCCCAAAAGTCTTAAACCCATTTAATAGTTCTTCATTATACACATAACTTACTAACCTGTTTGCAAATCTTTATACATTATGTAGACTCATAAACTATAATTGTCATTTAACATTTGGTTCAAGGGAGATAAAGCCAATAACCATTCAGCTATGGTTGGATTAGTCAGTGAATACAGTATATTTAATGGGTCTGATGCAGTTAAATGTTTTTTCATTTAGAGTAACAAATTATACCTTCTCTACCCATTATGACTGTGTAACATTTTTTTTCTTCAAGTGCAATATCCTGCTAGTGTGAGCTGTCATCCAAGGGGCAATATTGGGTTATACAGCACTGTTTAGGGAGATGTGAAGGAGGAAAACATAAAAGTAAGGCCAGTATTTGCCATTTTAGGTGAAATTGTCATAGTAAAATGGACATTAGGATGTTGTGCCTTTTTCCCTTTGCAAAATGCAATAAATATGCATTTTGTAAAGGGAAAAAGGCACAAATTCCAATGTTTAAGATTTATCCTCTGTTTAAGATCTTTTACTTGATAATGCCACAACACTGCAGGGATGTCAAAGGCAAGATATCTGACTGACCTACCATAACACCTAGAATCAATACATGAATTACTGGTAGAAGAGAGGTAGTCTAACAAGTTTTCTAATGATCCGCCCAGTATCTCATTTTCTTCATGACAAAAAATGTTTAATGGTAGCGCATATATGACATTCATCTGAAATATTTAATATATGCAATATATGAAAGATCAACATGGACCACATTGTATATTCCATTATCCACGCTGATATTTTAATCCTTCAGCTAAAATTGTCCAGCTTCCTTACCTGTTTATATTGATACACATTTGATAAAGGTGAATAATTGCTTTCCATTACCTGTGAACTTGATTGTTGGTTGGGATTGCCGATGACTCTGTGCTTAATAAATAACTTAAGTATCTTGTTTGTTTCATAAAGGTAGCAAAAGTGAGTTTTATAAGACACTTTTCTCTGTTAGTTGTACTTGTTCACTATATATTACAGAGTTACTATTAATGTGATTAAAAATAAAATAAGTTAGTGTTTTACTATTATATATTGACTAACATGATTTACTATATCTTGACCTTGCTGAATGGAAACCATATTAGGATTTCTTTCCCCTTTGCAAATTGTTTCATGCCTGGTAGTATTTTTTAATCTGTTCCATTTTGCCAAATGGAAAAACCTAGTAATTCTATAGTTTTTGTCCTGTAGCAGGAGGTTGCAATGTATACAGTGTACAGTAGCTTATGGGATAAAAGATCTGAGTAAACACACATGTACACTTTGGAAAACTCATTTGTCTTATTTACCTGCAGTACTGAGGCATGGAGGCACTGCATAAATTATATAATATTTAGCCATGCCAGGTTACATGGTATGGGAGTATAGGTTTCAAGAGCAAATGGTGGACATACTTCAGTGGCATTTCAGTGCTGTTTAGACTAGACCTTAGGAATGGATAATGCTTGCGCTATACACATGTCTCTGCTTCACTGCATAATGAAGTGAGTTAAACAGGAGCTCACAGTATAAGGAGGTATGAACGAACAGAGAAGCTCTACATCGCAGCAGCTCATCAATGCGGTGTGCAGTAAAAGTGTAAACAGCCATGAAAATATTACCAAGGTGACAGTCAAAGTAAACAATCGTATAGTACACAGAAGAATCAGATGCACACATTTATTTCAGATATAGTGTGCTGCAACCCATCATTTTGTTTTCCTTATTGTGACATTAAGACTATAGGAATAAAATAGTAGTCTTGCATTGTTTAAGTTGTAAATTACTAGCTCACAGGTGTTGTGGGATGAACATTTCATCAGGAAGTCCATGACCGCATTCAAATCCTATCATTGGATATTGTAGCATTCAGAAGTGGGCAACAAATAAAGGAACAGTTGAAAATATAAATGATATAAATATTTATCTGAAACATTTAATCTGTATAAAATACTAAAAGTCAGCATAATCTGAAATATTAAATCTTTATAAAATACTACAAGTCAGCATGGACTATATCGTAATTCTGATAACCACATCTGCAGTTTGAATGTTTTAATAAAAAAAAATCATACCATATCCAGAATTCCCGGTAAAGAAATACCTATAGCAAGGGTGAACAACTGCTGTTTATTACCTGTGAGCAGGGTTTCTTGGAGAGGATGCTGATATATTTATATTAAACAAGTGATTTAAAATGAGGCCTTTGTTTTTCTGAAAGGGAGTAAAACTTTTTTCCTTTTACCATATAATGAATGTTTCTGTTAGTCCGGTTGTACACACTGGTGCTGTTGTTTGAGTGTGGGATAAGGAAGTGGTTCAAAATGCATTGCAGTCCTATTAGTTTTTGTTAGAGATTACAAGCATGGAATTTCTTCTTGTGTGTTGGTAAGAATCTTGTAATTGCTCATTGAACATTAACTTTCTTTCTGATTCATAGTTCTGAGAATGTCTTTTGTAATTATCAACAAAATGAATGAATGAATGAATGAATGAATGAATAAACAAAACAAAGGTGTTGCATTAGTTGCATGCAGTAATGGCAGGGATAGGATGGCAGTGCAGTTTTGTGATTCATGAAGAGTTTTGGGGAAAACATGGCAGCAAACTATTCAAACATAAAGGTGGAAATGGTGTTAAAACAATCAACTTGATGACTATGTTGTTATATATCAATAGATCCAAAAGTGTTCTCTTTTGAGTTTGCTTCTTCTTCTGGCTTTTCCCAGTTAGGGGTCACCACAGCAAATCACCTGTGTGCTCATGATTGGCAGTGGAGTTTTACAGTGTCGAATTGCCAGTCCGGTGCCCAACCTTCCACAGAAGGCACACACTCACACCTAGGGCCAATTTAGAGTGTCCAATCCACCTGGGATGTGGGAGGAAACTGGAGCACCCAGAGGAAACCCACGCGACCACAGGGAGGACATGCAGACTCCACACAGAAGGCATCCCAGCCGAGGATCGAACCTGAGAACCTCTTGCTGTGAGGCGCCAACACTAACCGCTGCATCACTGTGGCCACCCTCTTTTTTGAGTTTGCTGAAGGAGAGAAATAAACATAGCATGGTAATTGCTGCAGAACTGTTTTCTGGTTTACTCTTCAAAGTAAAAAACAGATGCCTTAAATTCCAATAGGTTTATTGTTAGAGCTTTCATTCATCCAAGGTACAATGAACTTCTTCAGACAAACCCTTCCCAACATCCCTTTCTTTAAATAGGCTTTTCGATTAGAAAAATTTAAAACCATTAAGTAATAAAGTGGTATACTAATTTTCCCATATAAAAAGAAGTAAAAAAACAACAAATTACAGTTTAAATTATTCCTTGACACTATTGCTAACTGCTGCATACTAAATATGAGCCAGCCTCTAATGATATAATAAGACCATTATACAATATCATAAAACACTGGAAAGATAGTGGTAGTTTTAATTGTTTAAAGACTTATTTTAGGGTAACTAATAGCCAAGAAATGTTTTATGGTATTGTATTATGCTCTTATTATATCATTAGAGGCTAGCTTATATTTAGTATGCAGCATTTAGTAGTTGTGTCAAGAAATATTCTAAGTTGTAATTTGTTGTTTTTTTTTTTTTACTTCTTTTTATATGTGAAAATTAGTATACCACTTTAATACTTAATGGTTTTACATTTTTCTAATTGAAAAGCCTATTTAAAGAAAGGAATGTCAGGAACGGTCTGTCTGAAGAAGTTTATTGTACCTTGGATGAATGAAAGCTCTAACAATAAACCTGTTGGGATTTAAGGATTACTCTGTCTGGCATCTGCTTTTTGTTTTTTATTTTTAAGTTTGTTGCTTCAGTTTTTCCTAGTTTACTCTTCAAAGTCTTTGCTGCAGTCAGTGGCTGAGACTTCAAAATGTTCAATGATCTCAACTGACAGATTGAAGTTCATGAAGATCTTTTGTCCAATTTATATAAATTACATTCCATCAGTTGAACCAAAGCATCATGCTTACACATTTGAAAGGCATCAACAACTGTGTAATCTATGTCATCATAGTTATTATCCCTTTTTCTTCATTCATTTCTTTGCGTTATTGCTGTGAGATCTGAAAATTGTCATACCTCATAAGTTCTGCTTTGTAAAAATCAGAATGTTTTCCATCGTGTCTTGATTCAGCAATTAATACTTTGGAAAGTTGATTATTTTTTGCATATAATACTTATTATTTATTCTTAATGAGAATAATGGGGATCATATCTTAGATAATGTGAGGGAATCCATGTATGGGATAAAGCCCATTATGAATAGAGGGGGCAGTCCTGGGGGAAATTTTCTATTATCAATCCATAGGTCATTATAGTTGAATATGGACTGTGATGAGCTTTGTTTTTCTTGAATGGGAAATTTCCAGAACAGTGATATCCTGTGTGAGATATACCTGTCAATCCAAACCATTCTGTTGATGTTGCAGAGGAAGTTTAAATCCTTGAACCAAGTATTTCTGATTACATTTGGCTTGCTGATGCACAGTAGGTCCATCAGTACTGGGACGGAGGATGCCTTGTATGCCAGACACATGTCACCTATTAGCATTAGTACTAGCAGTCTGCAGGACACCACTTATAATGACAGGACCTTGTGTCAGTCCATGTAGGAGGACATATTGTATAGGTCTTGTATCCTTTCAGTAAGTTATTTTTGTGGGTGGTCCAGTAGTTGCATGTCTCTGGAGAGATACATGCTAAAGTGGGAATTATAATCAAAAACTGACCTAATGAGGGCTGACTAAAGGGGGGCAATGAAATCTCTAGATCTAGACACATTTACTTTGTTTATAAGCTGTGCAATATAGAATAACTTTTTTTTGTAACAGTGGACACATGCTGGTCAAATGTTAGGTCATTCTCAATATAAGTTTCTAAATCCTGAACAACCAGGTCAACTCTTAGGGTGGTATTGTCAATATGGTAATTCCCTGTGGTAGACAACTTCCCAAAAATGCAATAATTCATCAGAAAGGGTTAACTCTTATGTTGACCTTTCTCATTTAGAACCTTTCTTATACATTGGTCATGCCCAGTTGCAACTACAGTAAAATGGAATTAGTGATTTAATTTTCATTTAAATTTTATATGCTGTTGTGGTTTTATTCAGACAATTAGTCTTGTTGAATTATTTGTCTCTTCCTGGAGCTGATGGGGCTACTAATTGTGTTTCAGCTGTTTCTTGATGGGTTCTCAATTTTCACTACCTGTTACCCACCTACAGGGATGAAAACCACTAAAACATCAAATAAATCAAAGGCCACAGTTTCTTCATTTTAAATTCTATTGTCATTTACTAGATTAGCTGTTTGAAGTAACTTTGTTGGAATATTCTTTACAGAGGATAACTTTACCATATACTAAGTGCTCTCTATCCCGCCTTACATTTTTACAATAGCAAAACTTGAAGCAACAAAGGAACAACTAGACCACTGGAGAATGCTGTGCGGATTTTCTCTCACTGTTTTATTGAAACAAGACAGTTATGTTCTTCTAGAGAACAGATTGTAATTACCAGCAAACTGCAAGAATCTTGAGTTTGAGTAATGATGATTTAATGGTTGAGGAAACATCCACAACTTTAAATCAAGTTATTACCTTTCCAATCTCAGTTTATTGGCAGCCAGAATATTTTAATTTGATAATTATTCCTGCTACTATATGCATGTTAGTGAAGTAACAGTGCTGACTTTGTTTTTCTGTTAAGAGATGTTGATCTCGTGAGGGCTCTAGTCTTCGAAATATAGTCATTTATAGGCAGTTGCATTATTTGTGTGCTTTGCAAAGCTCGTCATGAACTTCAGACTTTAATTCATATTATTACATCATCAGAAGAGATTGAGGACAGTGTGTTTCCACATAGAACCGACTTAAGGGAATTCTAGTCACTTTTTGATGATTATCTGCCCAGTAGACCAGGAAGGAAACTGCTAACTATATCATCAGTGTGGTATCAATCCCTTAAGCAGTGTATCTGCTTTGGATCTCCTGATATTCTGAACTAAAGCCATTTAAGCACTTTTTGTGAACTTATCTACAATGGAATTTTGTGAAGCATTCTTCATTCAAGCAATTGTACTCTTGATTGCATGTAAATACAGTTGACTTGACTTTGAAGAAGTTCCATGCATATGTTATTAGCCACTGTTGATTTCAGTTATTGTTGTTTAGAGCATCTGAGTAATGGTTTATAATATATTATGCATACAAGTTCTCCTTCTCCATTTTATATTTGTGCTGAAATTACTGTTTTATTTTTTATTATTGCTGAATGGTATTGTTCACTACAGTTCATTACAGATATGCATGATATGGTATAATTTATTTATTTATTATTTTATATACTTTATGTTGACTAGGTAAACCATGGTGTTCAAAACCTAATTATACAGGGGACCTGAAAGAAAAATAAATTTCAAATCAAAATATACTGGGCACAATTTAAAATATTAAAATAACTTATAAGTATAGCCATATAAGAATGATAAATATGCATTCTAGCTGCTTAACTTTTCATTATATATATATATATATATATATATATATATATATATATATATATATATAGTGAGCAAGGGAGAGAAAATGGGAAAATAGTTCATGTTGATGAAGATGTCACACAAGTATGAAAGGATTGTTAAGATTTCATTGGCTATGTCAACAATTTGCTAATTATGGCATCATACTTGAAAATTTTAAAGATCAAGTTTAAATGCGCAAAATAAACTTTTCTTTTCACATAAAAAAAGTGTTTGCAGGCAACTTTCCTAAAAAGGCCACTGGCCTGAGTAAGCATGACCTGTCTTTGACAAATTCAAACTGAGGTAGAAACAGTTTACAAAGTTTCTTATATCCTTATTGATTAATTCCATGATAATTCCTTCAATGGCTTTGCATATGAGTCTGGACAGACTTATATGCTTATAATTTCCCAGGTCTGTGAAGGGACCTCCCTTATGCAGGGGGAATTACTGTTGCTGTTATCTGTTCACTTGATACAAAACCCATATGGAGACTAAGGTTGAATAGTGTTGATAGGGATGTGGCTAAATCACACATCATGCTATTGAATATGCATCCATGGGTTATTACCTGAACTCACTGGTTCGGTATTTTCACCTTTTGAAGGTGCATTCAGGACTTGGTCTTGTGAATGGCTTGGGGTGGTTCAGTTTCATGTATTTCATGCGGGGTAGATGAAGAGGAGCGAGTGGTAAAGTTTGAGCTATTAGGTTAGCTATATTTCCAGCTTCAGTGAAGGCAACATTGTTCAAAATCAGCTCAGTGCATTGCTGCATTGTGCTCCTGAGATTTTAAACATAACAAAAAAGCCTTGTGACTTTCTTTAGCTGAGATCACTGTTATCCCTTAAAATTTGGCTTTGGTGGATTTAATGAAGCACCTGCGTTGTTTGTTTAATGTAATGATGAGAGCTCTAGTATTTTAGGTATTAATCTTCTTACTTTTGGACAACATTTTCTTGCTTTTATTATAGTTCCCTCATGGGGTTGTTTCTGAAGTTTGCCCTGCACTTAATTCTACATGTTGGTCCAGTTTGGTTGGTGTATAGTTCCATATATTCAGCAGAGTTTTGTGGGTTTAGTGGGGATTTGAAGCTTCCTGATGAATCACTTAGGAGCATATAGTTAGTCTTAGAAACATTTCTAAGGAAACCATGTGTGGAGCATCCTCTTGTCTCAATTTTATTTTTAAGGAAATTGCTTTATGGTCAGCATTAACAAGGGATGATGACATGCAAGGGATGGTGCAAGATTCCCCCATATCAGTAAAGACATATTCTAGGACTTTGTTTCTCCAGTGAGTACTCTAACTGATTGTCCCAGAGCATTAACAATGTCCAGGAATCTCTGTGCTTATGGATTTGTGATGGTGTAGGTTTCACAGTGTATAGTCAAATAGTTAAAATCATGTAGGAACATGGTATTGGGTTTAATACTGAAATACTCCAGTTCTTTTAGATAGGTGTTGTGGCTTTCTTGGGTCAGAGAGGGAGTTCTATACCTAGCTACTATATGGTAAGGGACCTTACGGATTCTGATTTGGAAATAAAGAAGTTCCAGTGCATCATGATACTTTACCAGCCTTGATGTACATCACTCTTGAATCAAGACTGAGACCCCTCTACCTTTTTTACCTACTGACCTGTAGATGGTCTAAAAGTGTGGAAGACTTTATAACCCTGCTCAGTCAAAGTACCGTCTACTGTCTTAAACCATGTGTATGACACTATACTGATGTCTATGTCCTCCAAGGTGAGGAGGGCTTGTAGAGAAAGGGATTTCTTGTTTTGGCTCCTGATTAGCAAAACCTTCATATTTTCCTTTGCTTGTGTTTTTATATTGGTAGGTTTATCTGATTAGCATTGCCTAAAAATGGCACTATAGGGGTTGTGAATATGTTTCCAGTATTCAAAAACCTAGAGGGAATAGGTGCAGGCCATCCCTTTGTTGATCATTTTCTCCCAGTCTGACAGATATTTGTCCCCTTAGAATGATACAAGAAGCTAAGCCAATTATTAAAGTCATATAACAAAAATCTGGAACCAGTAGTTGAGACAATCAAGAAACAAAGAGATTAGCGTACCACACTTTATTCAATGCTTTCATCAAGAGACTTCATCAGAATACAAAATCCTTTAATGTGAACAATGCTTAAATAACCACACCAATCAAATAATTAATTAACAATAATCACTTGGTTAAAACTACTTTCTTTAAAGGGGTAAAACTTGAACATGTATAACGAAAATAGTTTAATAAAAACATAAAATAATCAAATCACTTAATCAAAATAAGAAATAAAATCCATATTTTTATTTAAATTTAATTTTCTATCTTTTAAGAAACATTTGATGTTAATAGCCTCGTTTAGGCCAGGTTTCTTGTCAGAATGAAGTTTGATCTGCCAAATAGTCTCTCTTTGTTCGAGATAATTTTTAAAATCTCCACCCCTAAGGTCTTTTTGGCCGACTTCTAAAATGGAAAAGAAAAATTTCTTAAAATTCCCACAATCAATAGAATGTCTATATAAGGCATTCCTAGAGTCCTTAATCTTAATACTGTATAAGTGTTCCCTCATACGTTCTCTTAAAGTGCGAGTGATCATACCAACGTAAAACGCCGTACAACCACTGCACAAACTAATGTACACCACCCCTCTGGTTAAACAGTTAACAAAACCAGGAACTTCAAATGTCATGTTCAAATGTTCTAGCATAACATAGGGCCCTTCAAAGATGTATCTGCAAAAGTTGCACTGTTCACACCTGAACATACCCTTTTTGTGTGTACATATCTTTTAACTTCATTACCTGAAGGAACGTTTTCTAATAATCTTTTAAAATTAAATTGATTCCTAAAAACAAATTTAGGTTGATCCCCAAGTACCTTAAATAAATCTGAATTACCTTTTAAAATACACCAATTTTTTTCAAAAAGATTTTTGATACCAGAACTGTCAACAGTCATGTCAAGTGAACATACAGCACCAAAAAAAACATTATTAAAACTGTTTTTGTCACTACTTCCCCCAATTTTAGTTAATGGTGCTCTCAATAGTGCTGGATAAAACAAATCCCGTTTACTAATAATATCAGAACATAAGCTGTCCAAATAAACTTTGTCGTATCCCCTTTTGACAAACATTGTTGAAATAAGTTCAAATTCTTTTAGTAAATCACTATAGTTCATAGTCATATGACAAGTTCTGATGTATTGTCCCTTTGATATGTTTTTCTTAATATGTTTAGGATGGTTACTTTTGTAATGTAAATAACCATTAGTAAAGTTTTTTTTTACGAAAGATCTTACTCTGAAAATTTTTTTCTTTTTCGTCCCACCAAAGCATAACATCCAAAAAGTTGACTTTGTGATCCACTTCACTAAGTACAAATTTTAAAAATTTAGAAGAATTATTAACGTCAATCAAAAATGAATCAACCACATCTTGTGCACCCTGAATGATAAAAAAAAGGTCATCAACAAACCTAGAATAAAAAAGTATGTTGTATTGCTTCTCAATTTCAACTAAAATGTTAGTTTCCCACCATACCATGACAGTGTTTGCATATGCAGGTGCAGCTGCTGACCCCATGGTGACCCCTTTTTTTGTTTATAGTAAATATCATCAAAAAGAAAAAAATTGTTGTGTAAAATGATGTCTACCAAATTACATACCAGAGATATAGTGCCAGCTTTCATTCTAGAATGTGTAGTTAAAAAACTACGTACTGCTTCAACTCCATCTTCATGAGGAATACAAATAAACAAGGACACAACATCAATAGAAAACATAAAATGTTCAACAGAATTTAAGTCAACCCATTCAGAAAAAAATCTAAGCTTATTTAAAAAGTCCCAAGAGTCTTTTAAATAAGACTGAAGATTCTGAGTCAAGGGACTTAATAAAGCATCAGCCAGTAGTGCAATTCCTTCTGTTATAGAATGTGGGGAAGAAACGATAGGCCTAAATGGAGGGTTAACCAAATCCTTATGAATTTTTGGGATGCCAAATAACACCCCAATTCTAGGTTTTTCAACAAAACAAAAATCATACATTTTGAAATCCATGTCCCCAGACATTAAAGCTTCATATAAAAATGAGTAAATGTTCCTATAACTACGATGGATATCAAATAAACGGACCTTCTCATATTCTACTGTGTTACTGACAATAGCCGACATACTTTTTTTTATATTTAGTAACATCCATAACAACAATATTACCCCCTTCTGTCACTCCTCATAAATTTAAGATGTGATTTTTTTCCTCAATTCATTAAGGGCCTTATGTTCTAAATGGGTCAAATTATCTACCCATTTGCCCTAGGTTTTTGACAGCTCTTGTAACCATACATCTTCAAAAACTCTTATAGTGTTATTTAAGGAAGGAGTGTATATAGAGGGTTTAAATAAACCTTCATTAGAACCAGGTACATTGCACATTAAAAACTGAAGATTCAAATTACGAGTGTATTTTTTTAAATCAATAACAGTTTTACTAAATTCAGCTTTTCTAGTCGGAACAAAATTTAAACCATACCTTAAAATGCCCAACTCAGCATCAGTTAATAAAGTGTCTGACAGATTTATAACATCAAAATTATCAGTAGACATCGTACTTAAAGTCCTTAAATTTCATCTCTCGATGAATTGGAACTGGTCGTCATTCTGCTTCTTGTGGTCACAGTCCTTTTTGTTTGATTTCTTTTCTTGGGTAAAAAAGTCTTTGAAACACCAAAATTTACCGAAGGGTGTAAATTACTACCTTTGGTGTTTGATGGAGAAGTTTCTTCTTGTATTTCTATACTAACTGCACCCTTGTGATGAAAAAACTTTTTTTAGAAAAACCGAGGGAACCATTGTTTTAACAGATGTATCCGTTTTATTTAAACCAACAATTTTTTTAGTTCCGTTGTTGTAAACTGTCTTGTTAGGGCCCTATTTCACTCTGGAACCACCATCATTGTCTCCATAAAAGTGCCTTTGATTAGAAACAAAGTTACTGTAAGTGCTATTATTCTCATAAGCTGCCACATCACGTAACAGCTTAGTGTGTTTACGAGTGGCTACTTCATTAATGTGGTGCTCAACATCAATAAACAATTGTTGGTAGACGTCATCAGACCCGTAGTCCACCAATAAAGTATTTACCTCATTGTCAACCTTTAAAATATCTTCTTTGAGTTGCAACATTTTTTTTGTGTTGCTCTCAATAAGTAACTTTAAAAATTCCAAACCAGCTTTGTTAAAAAAAACAGTTAAAGTTTTGAAAAAACAATCGTCAGCACTTACCCCATTAGGGCATTTGAAAAATCTTAACCCTTTCGGGACAATTTCTAGTTCCAAACACCATTCAGAGTAATGGTTTTCTAAATCAAGAGACCGGTACTTTTTAAGAAGTTTTCCAAGGTGTTCACATTTACCGTGAAATTCTTCCATTTTTACCCTTGTGACACAGTAATCGGCTCTAGTAAAAGGGTCAAAATTGATTTCCAACATGGACTTAACATCTCTGTAAGAGCCAACTGACTGCAAAGCAGTTCCTGAAGAATTTTTCCTTTTGACAATGTCTGCTACCAGAGAAAAAACATTTTTTTTTTCTACTTCAATAATTGTATTCTCTTCACCTTCAGAATTTGGAGAAGAGGTAATAGTATTTACACCATTAAATTTGGAAGAAAGCACCTTTAAAGATTTCTGAATGTCAACCATAGTAGCCAAAAGTAATTGCACAAGCCCACCATCTTTATCCGAAGGGGTAGAATGTATAGTAAGCTCCACTAACGGATCCACTGGTGCCTCGGCCATCATGGAAACACTCGGTAAAGAAAACCAGGAACAAAAGAGTGCGAACCAAATGAGACCCAAACAAATAACAAAAATCTGGAACCAGTAGTCGAGGCAATCAAGAAACAAACAGAAACCTGGCCTAAACAAGGCTAAAACATCAAATGTTTCTTAAAAGATAGAAAATTAAATTTAAATAAAAATATGGATTTTATTTCTTATTTTGATTAAGTGATTTGATTATTTTATGTTTTTATTAAACTATTTTCATTATACATGTTCAAGTTTTACCCCTTTAAAGAAAGTAGTTTTAACCAAGTGATTATTGTTATTAATTATTTGATTGGTGTGGTTATTTAAGCATTGTTCACATTAAAGGATTTTGTATTCTGATGAAGTCTCTTGACGAAAGCGTTGAATAAAGTGCGGTACGCTAATCTGTTTGTTTCTTGATTGCCTCGACTACTGGTTCCAGATTTTTGTTATTTGTTTGGGTCTCATTTGGTTTGCACACTTTTGTTCCCAATTATTAAAGTCATTTTATTTTCATATTGTGGCATTATTCTTGGAGAAAGTAGTATGATGCTCAGTACCAGGCTCATACTTGCCTGGGACACATAACCTGAGAGCTACTTCTTGTCTCTCTTCATGTAGTCCAATGAAGTACATGTCAAATCACTGACACCCTATTGTATTATGACAGAGTCATACCTGTACAACCTGTTGTTTAGACACTTGTGCATGAGTGAGCTGGTGGAGTCTGGCACTGGATAAGAAACTGTCAGTCTTTCCTTACTCAGCATAATAAGAGTTATATCTGTATGTCTTACAATGGAATTCACAATAGCTAAAATGTTTGGTAGGGTAGATGCCTGCCTTATGGACTCATCGTCCATGTGTTTGGTACTCATTGTGCTGTATATGGGGCAGTAGATTTGTTAGGTCTGGAGTGTTGCTTTGGGTGCTTAGTGCTTGTCTTGCATCCTGGAGGCCTTTGAGAATCTCAACATATGAAGAATTCTGTATATAATGTTGGACATAATGATGTGTGGTATACTGCTGATGATCCTGATGTTGGAGTGGGCTGTGAGTAACATTGTTGCACAGGAACAACTCAAGAGATGGGATGAAAATAATTGCTTGGAGTTAAGTTTGTTTTAGGATGCAGGGCTTACTATAGTTAAACTATTACTAAGGTGCAGGGGGTGCAGAGTTACTTGGGATGGGTGTACTATAAGTAAACTATTTTTAATGTATAAATGGGTGCTAAGTTACTTGGGATGGGTATACTATAAGTAAACTATCTCTAAGGTGTAAGTGTAAGGGGGTGCTGAGTGACTTGGGCAGAGCGTACAAAATAGCCTAGCCAGATGCAGCACTAGGTATGTGTATTCTTAAAATGTAAAAAAGATATAGGTAGTAGACACTATACTGTTAATTATAAGCATCAAGGCAAACACTTTGAGCTTTACTGTTTTACATCAATGGTTTAGCATTATGACTCAGAGCATTAAAGTTCTAAACTTAAACATAGGTTTGATTCTCACAGTCCCCAACCAAACCTCTCAATCTCTTTGCACAAGAAATCTGGACAATGCCTAAAATAATGGGAGGCAAAGGCCCCAAAATAGAGACAGATTTTAAATATTGCTCTTATAAGCTCAGAAACTTGCAAGAATAGAAGGATTGCTGTTAGAATGAATTTTTATAAAGAATATGAAGTCTGAAACTCAAATGTCTGTCATTATTTAGTGACGTCAATCCTCAATGATTTGTCAGAATACCGCACATTTTACACACCAAAAATATGAGGCAAAAATCTTGATAGCCTGCAAAAATCTGGACAGTTGAGAAGTATATCTCCAAATGCATACTCTGTGACCCTGAGCAGTCATTCAGCTAGCTAATGCTTTCTGCCATGCTGGTAAAAGAAAAAGTTAATTTGTGTTCTTGGCTTACCAGGTCAATGAAAGATAAAAATAAATAAAAGAAAAACTTCATGTCACCTCAGAAAAAGACTGTTAAAGTAATCTTATTTAAATCAGTTTTGTCTTAGCTTTCAGTCAGCAATAAATATGGGTATTAATATATTTTTCATCCTATATATTTCTAAACAAGATTATATCCTTTTATTTCAGGAAATGTAATAAGTTATAATACCATTTGCTTTCACGTTTTAACCTTTACAGAGCTCCCGTTGCTAGGCTCTTACTTCAAATTCTGAGTTTAATCTTTTTGGATTAATAATGTGGTGTGATGAGGGCATAAGCCATCCTACACCCTTTTCCATATAATCTTTCTAAGAGAAACATTGCAGGTTATTCTGTTCTCTCTCTCTCTCTCTCTCTCTCTCTCTCCGTCTCTCTCTCTCTCTCTCTCAGAGCAGTATGCATTGACTTGCCTGTTTTTGTTACCATGTGTAGCTAATATCATGTACATATGAAATGGGAAGATGGACATATGAGTTGCATTCTGCACATTCAAACTGACTTGTCCATAATGTAATTTCTCTGACTGTACAAGATGCATAAGAAAATCTTCTCAGCAAATATTTAAAGGTGAAGTTCAAGTAAAATGGTGTTCCATAATGTAACATACCTCTCAATTGCATGGATTTTCACAGAATGTCCAGATTTTTGCCTCATATTTTTGGTCCTTTTTTCATAAATGTGTGGTTTCCTGGCAGTTTATTAAAGATTAAAGTTAGAAAATAATGACAGACATTTGAGTTTCAGACTTCATACCCTTCAGAAAAATTCATGCTAATGCAAAACCTGTTATTCTATCAACTTTCTAAGTTTGTAAGAGCAATATTTAAAAAATGTCCCTATTTTGGGCCTTTTTCCCACTTTTATTTTTGGCTTTGCCCAGATTTCTTACGCTAGAAGGTTCAGAGGTATGGTGTGTAATCAAAAGTTAATATAAACCATAGAGAAAACTCTAACATTTTCTAATCAGTTTATTCAGCAATAAAACTGATCTTCAAAACTGGAATATAATTTAGTCACATCCTTTTTTTGCCCAATAAATGATCTTATTTTTAGCTATGTTCTTAAATCTTGTGATTACAAATGTCTGTAGTTCAAGTTTCTACTTGAATGCATACATAGTGCACACAGTTACAATGTACTGCATTGCAATGCATATATAGTACAAGCAGTCATAATGTACTGCATTGCAATGCGTACATAGTGCAAGCAGTCACAATGACTGCATTGTAATGCATAAATGCTTCCATGACAGAAGATATTCTTTGAAAAAAATATTTCCTGGATTATCTGAATCATTACCTACAAAAGAAACATTAAAAGCTGATTTGCACCTATAATAAAATTATGAACATATTAGTGAGGATGCTAATGCTGTCAGGAATTAATCATAGTAACACTAATTCATATTTATGTGATCACCTGTCGCTCTCCAGAGCTCCACATATTATTGTTGATAGATATGTTGCCATACATAAGCATCACTGGAACTAGCAGTGCAATAGTCCCAACCTAGTGACAAGCCAGCATTACCTCTGCCTCCCCTGGGGGGGGGGGGGGGGGGGGCATCAACGACCATACATTACCATCCTTCTGGTTCAGCCAGCCCAATGCCTGTGCCGCTAATCAAACATGGATCAAACACGGATCATCTATGTTGCAGTCAGTGCTTCATCTATCTGTGCCATAGGGCCAGTTTACTTTCTCACACTGTTTATTGTGAGCAGTGTTATGTCTCTAGCATAGCATCTTTTGCTCTTAAGTATTTCAACTTTAAAATTCAAGTTTTTACTATCTTTATAACTATATCAATATCACCTATTGTAATTTATGTGTACTATTATTGGATTTATAGTCAAAATATTTATGTCATAAATCTGCCATTTGAAACCAAATATTTTATGACAAACATTTGATGTACATAAATAAGTTTAATACTTTTATGTTATGATATTAAATATTCATTTAACATTTATTTACTGGGAAAGTCTTACTAGGACAGAGCCCATTTTCAGCAGGGGCCCAGGAAGAACCACTCCAGATGCATGCATTTGGAATGTGGGCAGAAACTAGAGCATATGGAAGAAACCCACACAAATGCAGGAAAGTCATTCAGACTTCGCACAAAAGGCACCCCAGCCAAGAATTGAACTGGCGAACCTGTTGTTATATGGCAACAATGGTAACCACTGCACCACCCAAATAGAGTTTTGTTAAATGATATTGTCTGAGTCTTGTGTCAAGAAAAGACACATACACTTATTGCCATTCTGACCAATGCTTTATTAAACACATAACCAGTTAACCACTTATGTTGCAAATACCATGGTCAGTTGTAAACCATATTCAAATAATATCACCAGATAGCACTAGCCCAGGCTGTGTCCTTGGGTCTCCACTGAAAATGTTTTTTTTGTAACTCAGCTGGCCCAACTCGGTTAACAAATATGAAATAAATAAATGAATAAATAATACTGCTCCCCCAACATGCTTATACATACTGTCATTCACAGACACCAGCCCTCTAAGATTTAACTTACAAATACTATGCTCATTTGTCAGCCATGCTCAAATACCATCACCGGATGGCACTGGCTGGCTAGCATGTACTATCAATACCTTGGCCTGCCTGGCTCAGGAAATCAGGGAGGAAGTTAAGGTGGGGGCAGGCCACCCTGCAACCACCATTAAGACAGGGTAGGAGGATGGGGACACTGTTACTTCATCAATCTGGCAAAGCAATTGACACCTCTATATATACACTCCCTGATTGGGTACACCCTTAAGAACTTCCCCTTGCTTGACACTGTCAGCAAAATCCATTTGTCTGGGACTTGCAAAAAAAAAAAAAAAAAGAAGACAAATACATATACTGCCACCATGCCCAATGCTTTATTAAACACATAACCAGTTAACCACTTAACTTGCAAATACCATATTCAATTGTCAACCACATTCAAATACTATCACCAGATGGCACTAGGCCAAGTTGTGTCTACTACTGCTCTCCAGACATGCTCATCCAAACTGGAATGCACAGACACCAGCCTTCTATGACTTATCTTGCAAATGCCATGTTCAGTTGTCAGCCATGTTGAAATGCAATCACAAAATGGAACCAGCTAAGGTAGCATCCTATATTGCTCCACTGACATGCCTATCCATACCGAACCCCATAGGCACCAGCCCTCTAAATATTGAGCATAATACAACCACTGAGTGGCCCAGGAAATCTGGGGAACAGGCCAAACCAAATCCACCTACTAGGCTGATTTGCAGCCTGTTCTCCCTGATTCCTAGCCTTAACTCAGCTGACATGCATGCAGTACACATAACAGCACCCCATCAATTGCTTTATGACCGACTACCGACAAAATGAAAGCTGAGAAAATATACAATTGCAAATATTATCAGATCAACTCCAATGAATAGCTCCCTTTCTATCTTTATATATCGTATTACATATTGTAATATACATTGTCAGGAAACATTGGGTTAACTTTTGACTGAATAAATAAAGCTACACATTCACATTGCATATATCTAACCAAAATGAGACAAGTGAACTCCATCAGGAGCAAACAAAATCAATAAAGCGTGAATGTTCAATAATACTGATTAATGTATGGTAAAGGAGTGATCAAAAATGGCTATCCTCACACCTGTTAACATAAGCATGAATGTATTAACATATGTAATTTAAAGTAAAACAGAGGACTCTTTATAATCTACACAGATTTGCCCTCATTATGCAATCCAGTTGCCCTCCATATACGAACAGAATGTGATGATTACCCAAGCAAGAGAATATTTTTGATTCACTAATGCATTCCACAAACACTCATCTAAGTCTTTAGGCATCACATGCCACCCACAAGGCAACTTAAAAAGTAAATTTTTGGAGAAGCAGAAAGATAAATACTCCAAATTGTTGATACCAAATAAATGGACATAAATGGAGAAAGTACTTATCCAACCAGACTTCCTAACCCTTAATCCCTAGGTCAGTTTTAGACCCTCCATATAGAAACTGACTTAAGGTGAAATTCATGACTTTCTAAGACCAGGTTTAAAGCAATCGCCTAACCCTAAATGCACTAGCACTCTGAATTTCTATGCAATCCTAAGAAAACTGTTTGTGATAACTTCTTTCCTATGGGTCTCCTCTGGCAACTCTGACTCTGCCTAAGACCCTTTCCCAACATTTTAGGATCCTACTGATGAATAGACATTTTGGTAAATCTGGCACACCAAAAACCTTATACCTAACACTGAGAGCAGCCAAGTGGATGTAAATGGTCCTAACGCCTCCCTCTTAAAGCAGTTAAGCAACACAAAATGAGCCACTAGAAAAGGGGAGTCCTGCACAAAAACTCTGAAAAGCCTATGAAGTAGGACCATATGCTTTCCTTGTACTAACAATTCACAATTTACATGTAAGTCAAGTAATCATTCTTTTCCAGTCAACCATACCTAGGAGGAGACAATAGTAGGTTTTGTCTTAGCATCCAGACCTAATCGACAAAGCTATGTGACCTGTAAATAAAAAAGTGCATCTAGTAAAGTGTTGAGTTTCTCTGCTGCACATTTACCTTAAACTGATAAATTCATTTTTTAGCTATGCGGAACCAAAACCCTTGATAATGATTGCAGAAAGATAGACTTTGCTGAGTTCTTAGAGAGATAACGCACCACCATTTGGTTTTCTGTTTGGAAAATGATTTTTTGGTTGGCAAACAAATCTGTCCAAACTGCTGATGCCATCCAGATAGGCATGATTCCAAAAGGTAACATCCTACTTGCATTCATACGACCAGGAAGCTGACTAGGGCTTGGAAAATCACCTTCCTTGGCAAAAGGCTCCAGTGCATAGCCCTCTAGCTCCACCTCTGAACAAATTAAAAATAAATCAGAAAATCATCGATCGTGCCATAAAGACACACCATAAAGTTGCCCCAAAATACTTCCCAAACATTTAGATCTTCCATGACTTGAGTGGTCACCCAATGATGTTTCTGCTTGCCTCCCCTTAACATATTAGCAACAGATCTGGTGAACACCCTGCCCAAACTGCCCTACAAGCAAAATTAACCAGGCTTAAATGTTCCTTTACCTGAACCCTTTTCTTCTGCTTGAAATTATTCAAGGCCTTCTTTAAGCATATGAGCTTGTCAATATGTAATCGAAAATGGCAGCCTCAGCATCTATCTCCAACTCTAGAAAACAAGAGCTTATAATGGGCCCATCAGTTTGCCTGCCCTAATGCAACCTCTGGTTCTTCACATAAGAACAAGAAGGCTTGTAGGCCTTTGTGATGTTATGAAGTAGTGGGATCTGTGCCAGGGAGAGTAGGGCAGTACTTGTGTACATATGCCAGTACAGCTAGCTAGAGTTCCGTAATGAAGTTTAAGTTGTCACACTGATTTGTACAGATGTCTGAGTTAAAAATATATTTGTAAAGTTACTTGTGTTAAAATGCATCACCAGTAGGTATGCTGGACAGAAATAATTTATGCATGTATATTAGGTTGTATTGTTATAACTGATCAAATGTGTATGTTTATTAGAGAACCCTGGAAGGGTGGAAACTTTGAAAATTTGTTATAACTTTCAAATTCTGCCACAGAACTTAGCAAAGCTCTGTATGTGTATTTTACCAGAGTCAGGTCACCAGAGGTGATGTCATCTTCTAACCAGCATCTGCTTTTTTGGGGGGAGGGGAACTCTTGCTGCAGCACTATGGAACCTGACAGGAAAGATTTCTGACAGGATATATATCTCACACATCCACACAGACAAAGAGAGACATTATCTGGCTTTTGCTGTGGTAAAACACTCAACATACATCAGCTTGCCTTGCTTAAGTAAGTAGTCAGGGAATAGTAATTCTTTAGTTAGTCAGCAACACTTAATGAAAATAGTTTAGTATTTATTTCTGCATCTGTGAGAAACTATCTAACTGTATTATTTTTATATCTCTGTGGTTGAAATTCTGTTGTTTATTGTAATCAGTATTCTCCTGTTTTCTGTTCCATTATTTATCATTAAATATTTTAATACCTTTCATTGTGGTTGGTTGTTTAGAGAATACTTTTAACATCTTGAGAGTACTCATGCTTGTTTTAGTGACACTGTGGCTGCTCCTGAAAACCTTGCTACTTTGGTCACACCCCACCATTTGCATTAGTATTAATTTTACACAGTATAATTGGGTACCCTTTGTAAGAGCCTTAGGGTAGCTGACTGATGGCAGTGTGATTACCTCAGAGTCTGGGCAGAAAGGGGCACAGCTACTAAATCTGTGACAGCTTTTCCCATGTGTGTATGTGTGTGTGAAACTCAAATATCCAAGTGTGTGTGTCAGCTACTGGAAACAGGGGCACAGAGCTCCAAAGTGGTCAGTGTGGAGTTTTGTGTGGGTCAGAAGAGAGAAGAAGAGTCCAACCCCAGGTCTGGTGCATGCCCTCTGTGTGCTCTTAAGGGGAGTTGTGCTTGGCGTAGGGAGATGCATCTGAAAATACTGTATAAATACATCATTGCTCTTAGTGACCATCCCTCACCAGAGTCAGTGGTGAGGATTGAGTCTCCTTGATTGCTGGCCCAGAGTAGGGACCTGTCACATACTGGAGGCAGATGGATGGGATATTCATTGAACTTCAGTAGCCAGTGGGCAGTTGTCACTGAAAGTGTGTGTAGTCTCAGCAGCCACAAAGTAAACACACAGTTTCATTTTCACAAAAGTTTTATTTATTTTTGTTAGTTTAATTTAGTCAGGGAAAGCAGGGAAAGATGTCAGCAGAGGATTATAGCAAGCTGACAAAGAACCAGTTGACCAAGGTGTGCAAAGACAAAGGACTGGTGCATGCCAACCTGACTAAAGAGGAAATGATTTCAGCCTTAGTCACAGATGCAGCATGGACCAGCAACCAGGAAGACAACCAGTCTGGTGATGGGGATGTGCAGTCTTCAGAAAAGGACAGTTCACCTCTTCCTCAGAGGACTTAAAAATCTGTCTGGCATCAAAGAGACTTGAACTAGAGGCCAAACATTTGGAAGTGGAACCGGCAGAGAGACTGCAGCATTTGAAGGCTGAAGAAAATGAGAAAGAGCACCAGCATGAGAGGGAGATGCTGACTCTTTAGCAGGGTCATCAAGATAATGAGGAAGGGAATAATTGAACCCCAGAAGCAATAAAAGTCAGTAAATTTCTTGCACAGTTTACAGAGGGTGATAATTTTGATAGTTTTATTCATGTATTTGAAAGGGTATGTAAATAGTATAATGTTGAACAAGGGCTCTTGGTATGGCTCCTGACCCCCTTACTCCATGGAAAGCTGAACTGCTGTTTCTAAATTGTATGATACTGATTGCTTAAACTATGATAAAGTAAAACAATGTTTACTGAAATGGTTTAAGTTAACACCTCAAGCTTACAGAAAAAAAGTTTTGTGAACATAGGCGCAAGGCAGATGAAAGTGTATGCGATTATATTGCTGAGTAAAGCACTTATTTTCATAGGTGGGTGAGTGGGTGTCAGGTCGTCACTTTTGAAGGGCTGGCAGACCTTTAGATGAGGAACAAGCTCTTAGCACTTTGCCTTAGGATATGAAAATCTGGTTGTCAGACCAGGAGAGTAATACTGCAGATGAGCTGGAGAGAAAAGAGGATCTCTACTTAGCAAGCATAACATCACTGCACAAGAAGGGGATACCCAGTCCTGCACATGGTTACAAGGGAACCCATGGCAGGCAGCCTAAACCACCCCAACAGAGTACACCAGGACCAGGGGAAAGAACTAGTTTAGGTACACAGCCAGGACCAAGGGTTAGATGCTTTAAATGTAACCAAGGGGCCATATAGCATACAAATGTCCACTGAGACAATATGGGGAACAAAAGGTAAAGGAACCAGCAAGTGGGAATAACAGCATGCCAGTGGTTAGTTGTCCTGAGACAAAAGGGGTACCAAATTATCACCAAAGTTTGTATCCTATCTTAGTGGATAGAAGACAGGCCACTGTTAAGAGAGACACAGCCTCTGACATAACCATTGTGAAGCCCTCAGTGGTTAAAGAAGAGAAGTACTTACTTGGGCAGTCCACACCAGTCAGAGCTTTAGGAGGGTACCCCATTACAAATACCTTTTGCCAGGGTTCACCTTGACTGGGATGGTGGAAAAGGAAGCAAGCAGGTAGTTGTGTTTGAGGATATCCCTGCATATATTTTGACAGAGAATGATTTTGATAATGCAGTACCTTGGGTGCATGTTGGCAGCCACAGTGGTGCAGTGGTTTGCACTGTCACCTCACAGCAAGAGGTTCTCTGATTCGATCCTTGACTGGGGTGCCTTCTGTGCAGAGTCTGCATGTCCTCCCTGTGGTCACGTGGGTTTCGTCTGGGTGCTCTGGTTTCCTCCCACATCTGAAAAATGTGCTGTAGGTGGATTGGACACTCTAAATTGGCCCTATGCATGAGTGTGTGCATGTGTGTGCCTTCCATGGAAGGTTGGGTGCCAGGCTGGCAACTCGCACCATAAAACTCCATTGCTAATGAGCCGACAGGTGATCTGCTGTGGTGACCCCTAACTGGAAAAAGCTAAAAGATGAAAAAGAAGTACCTTGGGTGCATGTAGTTACATGCAGTCAGGCTTGGAGACACAGGTAGCCTGGGGGAGATCCAGATAGACCTCACACCTAAAGCTGGGACCGATGAAGTGACTATTTCAGGGAGGAGCTAGCCTGTAGCAGTGAGCCTGAAAGTGAGCCACAGATGATGGTAGGCAATGATGTTCCTGTGTACAGCATGACTGCAAGGACAGAGGTGAGTGGTAGTACCCAGGCTGACAGTGAGGCACTGCTGTCAGAAGAGACCAGGCTTCTGGTGGAAAGGGAGCTGAGAAGGTTCACAAAGGTAGAATTGAGACAGGCTCAGCTTTTTGACCCTACATATTAGGCTTGAGGGAGGTAGCTAAGGAGGCACCTGATTCTCAAGGAAAAGGTAGACTGTATACTGGAACAAAGGATTACTGTATAGAGAGTGGATCCCTGAGGGAGGGCTAGAGGGTGAGGTAATACAGCAATTGGTAGTGCCCAGATCCTACCATTTGACACTTCTAGCCATAGCCCATGACATTCCTTTTGCAGATCATATGGACATAAAGTGTACCAAGAGACATATTATGCAGACCTTTTATTGGCCTGGGATTGCAAGGGATGTAACAGGGTACTGCAGGACCTGTGAGCAGTCCCAAAAGGTAGGCAAGGCAGGAGACAAAGTCAAGTCTCCTTTGATACCTTTGCCTGTGATTGTGGAGCCATTTCAGAGGGTAGCTATGGATATTTTGGGACCTCTGATTACCCCATGTTCCACAGAGAAGACGTATATCCTGGTGGTAGTAGAATATGCTACTAGATACCCTGAGGCAATGGATCTGTCCTCTGTCAAGGTACAGAAGATGGCAAATGCTTTGTTAGAGATTTTCAGCAGGGTAGGTTTCCTGAGAGAAATACTGACTGACAGAGGTGCCAATTTCATGTCAGACCTGCTGGCTTGCTTGTGAAAGCTCAGTGGAGTGAAGCACCTAAAAACATCCCCTACCACCCCCAGACTAATAGTCTTGTGGAAAGGTTAAACTCTATACTAAAGACCTTACTGCGGGCATTTACAGACCAGTTTAAGATAGAGTGGGACAAATATTTGCCACATCTGCTGTTTGCATATATAGAGAGGTATCTCAGGAATTCACAGATTTTTCACAATTTGAGTTGCTGTATGGGCATAGGGTGAGGGGGCTTTTAGATTTTATTTGTGATGAGTGGGAGGGTGAGTGTGAATCTCATAAGGAGTCTGTTGTGGTATATATATCCTAAACCTCAGGACAAGGCTTAGGGAACTCATGGGCTTGGCAGAAGAGAACCTGGCAGGATCCCAACGGCAGAAAAAAGTCTGGTGTGATAGGAATGTTCAAACCTGAGAGTATGCTGTGAGACAGCAGGTTATGGTACTCATTCCTGTCAGACACAATAAGCTGCAGACAGCTTGGGAGGGACCTTCTGATGTGGTAAGGAATGTCAATGATGTTAATTACATAGTAAACCTGCTAGGGGGGAGACAGGGGCACAAATTGTACCATGTTAACATGATGAAGCCTTACCATGATAGGAATGCTTTGGTGCTGAGTAGTTGCAGTGGATGGCAGGAGGAGTCTGATGGGGATCTAGTAATCACAGACCTGATGAGGAAAAACAGGGCAGATAAAGTAGTGTGGACCCCAGCCTATGAGCAGGCATTCCAAAAGCTTAAAGGGGATTTGGAAGGACCCCCCTGTGTTAGCCAGTCCAGATTACAGAAAAAAATTTGTTGTGCAGGTGGATGATCCAAACCATGGGGTGGGGGCCTTACTCAGCCAGGTTTCCTCAGAGGGAGAAGAGCACCCAGTCGTATATCTCAGCCATAGACTCCAACCCAGGAAGGAATGTTATGCAGCTGTAGAAAAATAATGTCTAGCCATAGTATGAACATTGCAGAAACTTCAGACCTATCTGTATGGAAGGAAATTCACTGTGGTTACAGACCACAATCTCTTAACATGGCTACCCTAAGACAGCCAGCAAAATGCCAAGTTATTAAGGTGAAGCCTAGCATTGTAGGCATATGACATGACAGTGCAAAACCATGTTGGGGTCAGACAATGCAAATGCAGATGAGCTCTGAAGACAGGGTATAGGATTATGTGTTTCCAGACAGGCCCATTTCTCTCAAGCAGTGTTTTTCCAGGGTCACTTGAAAAAACTAATTTGAGTTTTCAAAAGGAGGGGGATATGACGTCATGAGGTAATGCCATCTGTGCCAGGGAGAGTGGGGTAGTACACATGTACATGTGCCAGCATAACTAGTTGGAGTTTTGTAAAGAATTTTATATTATTTGACTATCACACTGATTTGTACAGATGTTTGAGTAAAAAATATATTTGTAAAGTTACTTGTGTTAAAAATGCATCAACAGTAGGTCCTGCTGGACAGAAAGAATGTATGTATGTATGTATGTATATTAGGTTTCATTGTTGTAACTGATCAAATATTTGTGTTTATTAGAGAACCCTAGAATGGTGGAACATTTAAAATTGCGTTATAGCTTTCAGATGCTGCCACAGATCTTAGCAAAGTTGTGTGTTTGTATTGTACCAGAGTCAGGTGACCAGAGCTGATGTCATCCTCTAATCAGCATCTGGTTTCTTTGGAACTCTTGCAGTAGCACTTTGGAACCTGACAGGAAAGATTTCTGACAGGGTATATATTTCACACATCCACACAGACAAACATAGACATCATCTGGCTTTTGTTGTGGTAAGACACACATCAGCTTGCCTTGGTTTAGTAAGTAGTCAGGGAACAGTAATTCTTTAGTTAGTCAGGGACATCTAATGAGAGTAGTTTAGTATTGTTTTCTGGATCTGTGAGATAGTATCCAACCGTATTATTTTTTTATATCTTTGTAGTTGAATCTCTGTGGTTTATTGTATTCAGCATTCTCCTGTTTTCTGTTTTATTATTTATCATTAAATATTTTAATACCTTTCATTGTGGCTGGTCCTTTTGATAATATTTTTTAACATCTTGAGAGTACTTATGCTTGTTTTAGTGACACTGTGGCCGCTCCTGAAAGCCTTGCTGTGCTGGTCACACCCTACCACTTGTATTAGTACTAATTTTACACAGTATAATTGGGTACCCTTTGTAAGAACCTTAGGGTAGCTGACTGATGGCAGCATGATTACCTTAGAGTCTGGGCAGAAAAGGGCACAGTTAGTAAATCTGTGCCAGCTTTTTCCAGGTGTGTTTGTATGTGTGAAACTCAAATATCCAAGTGTGTGTGTGTGTGTGTGTGTGTGTGTGCGTGTGTGTGTGTGTGTGTGTGTGTGTGTGTGTGTGTGTGTGTGTGTGTGTGTGTGTGTGTTTGCGAGCTACTGGGAACAGGGACACAGAGCTCCAAAATGGTCAGTGTGGTGTTTTGTGTGGGTCTGGAGAGAGAAGGAGAGTCCAGCCCCAGGTCTGGGGTGTGTCCCCTGTGTTCTGTTAAGGGAAATTGTTGGTTCAGTGAGCTGCATCTTAAAATATTGTGTGAATTTATATTTGCTCTTAGTGACCATCACTCATCAGAGTCAGTGGTGAGGATTGAGTCTCCCTGATTGTTGGTTCAGAGTAGGGACCCACCATAGCCTTATTCTTCACCATCTGAGTCCTACCCCACTGTTAAAAAATCATCTAAGTAGTGAACTGTGGCTTGTCAGGATGCCTTCTGTTCCTAGCATCATTCCAGCTTAGTGCTGAAACAATTTCAGATGTTGTACAGGTTACTGGGCAGGCCATTGCTATTGCAGTATAAATTAAGCCCCACCAGAAAGAATTGCTAAAAGGAGACAGTCATCGGCCTAAACAGGGAATAAGGGAAAAGTGGCCTGTATATCCAGCTTACAGAGTCACATATTCCGAAACCTGCTATAGCACTGATACTATCATCCAATGTGGCAGAGCACATCTTCTTCATGTTTGTCAGAAATAACAGATGCCCCAGGTGGAAAGGACAGATGGAGTGTCAGTCTGTTTTATCCTGTATTCTTTGTGGTAGTAAAACCATTAGGGATATCCTAAAATCTGAAAAGGGTTGGAGTCGGAAAAAGGCGCAACATCTGGCCTGTCAAAAGGTCCTTTTCAATTAAATCCTGAAGAACCGGGCACATTCCTCTCAACCTGTAGACATTTAAAATAGGAACAAAGGCCCTTGAAAAATAGGAACCTCCAGCTAAAACTTTGGACATCTAATTAGCATCAAATATGAATAGCAAATAGCATAAAACTCTTCCTGATTCCATTAGGAATGTGAAATACTATTCAGAAGCACATTTAAAAAGCAAAGAGTGACAAAAATGATGGAAAAATGTAAGCACATTATCATAGGTTCATAGGTTCATAGGTGTTTACTAGGCTAACGACCACAATGTCCTTTTTAAGCCTAGCCATGCATCTCAAATCTCTGGCAAGTTCTGATACCCTTGATAAATCTAAGAAGGTGTTTGGGAGATGAAACATTTACAGGCAGGGGTCTGGGAGATGAACCATTTACAGGTTACTTCTGTCCATTAGAGACATAAGTGCCAAACCAGGGATGAATTTCCTGTTCCCCATCCAATTGTCCAAGTTGTACGTGAATTGTGTTAAGGAGGAACTCTGCTTTACATGGATGGGGAGCCTGTTCCATAGATGGCGTAGTTTCTGGGATATATACCTGTCTTTCCAACAGGTCCTATTTATATCACAGGCAAGGTTTAAGTTTTAAGAACAGGTAATTCTGGTGCTGTTTGTTTTGTGGATATCAGGAGGTCCATCAGAGTGGGGTCTGATAATGCCCTCTATGCCAGGCATAGATCTCCCCTCAAAAGCCTGCAGGAGAAAAATACAGGGATGGGGTCTTGAGGCGGTCTACATAGGATATTTTACTTACGCCCTTTATTCCTTTAGTGAGGAACCTCTGTGGACGTTCTAATTGTTGGATATGCCTGGTTAGGTACATACCAAACGGGGTACTGTACTCAATGACAGGTCTGATGAATGCCGAATACAGTGGAACAAAGACTTCCTTGGACTAAGATGCCATACCTTTGATTGTAAGTTGCACAACATAGAATGATTTCCTCACCCTGTAGACATGTGATGGTCAAAAGCTAGATTACTATCTGTGTGCATCCCCAAGTCCTTGACTACTGGGTCAAGTCTAAGGGTGTATTGTCAATATGATAGTTACCAGGAGTGGATGACTTTCCAAAGAATATTATTATGCATTTCTTGGCATTTAGTTTTAGTCCATGGCTCAGACACCAGTTGTTTGTGTGTCAGCCCCTCCTGGAGAACATTTGTGTCAGTGTGGGATTAATTGACGGCTCCTAATTTGCAATCATCTGTAAATTTAGTCAGCCGGAGACCACTGACATTGGCCTTGACTTCAGAGAAGTAAATGCCAAAAAGGAGCAGACCAAGGACTGGATCCCTGAGGGACTCCACTTGTGACTCGCCTCTAACTTCCTGGGTCCTGACTGTGAGCCAGCTGGCTATCCACCGGGTGCCATACAAATTTGTACCTATCCTCTTGAGTTTGTCAACAATGCCTGAGTGGGGTATTGTATCAAATGCTTTAGCCAGGTCAAGGTAGGCAGTGTGAACCATTTTTCTCTCATCTATTGCTTTGGTTATCTTCTCAAAGAAGTCCACCAGGTTGAGTAGGCATGATCTGCCCCTGACAAAACCAAACTGGGTTGGGTCCAGTGTCTGGAGGATTACTATATCTCTACTGATCATTTCCATGATAATTCTTTCCAGGGCTTTACATACAAGACTAGTGAGACTTAAGGGTCTGTAGTTTCCAGGGTCTCTAGATGGCCCACCTTTGTGGAGAGGGATGAATGTTGCTATTTCCCATTCATGAGGCACGAAGCTTGTTTGAAAGCCACAGTTCGACAGTTATTCCAGAGGCCCTGATAGGTCATGTTTCATCTTATTTAGAAGGCATCCTGGGATATTCAAAGAGAAAGCGTAAAATGTATAGACTTCAATAAACTGTATTGCAAAATCCTATCATTTTTGCTTCAGAAAAAAGGAAATGTAAGATGTTTGATCTATTTTTTTAAATTATTGTTACAACTAGTATGTTGGTCATCTAGTGTAGTTTTCCATGTATTAAAAAGCTTCAAAAATCACATATGATGAGGGAGATTCAGAAATTGTGGGAAGGGTTAAATTATGCCTAAAATAGATATATACCTCCAAAACATGGGACATCATGTGCAGATGGTAAATCATACCTAAAATTAGGGGCATTCCTCCAAAACAGGGGCTATTAAGGTGTCTCATCTTCTTCTTTTCTGTGTTTGAGGATAGATTCTTACAAACAGAAGAATAGAAAAAGGTGAAGATTTTGACCAAATCCGGAAGTAAACCATAAAACAAGATGGTCCCTGGCTGCCCTATTTGGGTAATCATGCAACAATAAGGAAAGCACCTTAACCTTAACTGGATATTTGTTAGGGCTACCTATGCTGTTGACCTCTGAGCAAAATTAAACCATGATCCCTCATCCCATCCTTTGATGCCTCACTGGTCTATTTAACTTGCCCAAAGCTCCCAGCTGGTATTTGCCCTTCCATCTTGCCTGACCACATGCTTGTCTGCTGGCCTTCTTTAGACCAACATTTAGCAGCCAGATGACCTTTCCCAGAAAAGGAAAAAGATTGGTTAAAGAGACAGGCTAACCAGAGGCAATGAACCTTATTAAAGGTGTAACATGGCTTAAGCTTTTTCCCTCCTTCCTTCATTCATCACTGGGAGAAAAGGAAGCCTGAGCTTGTCTATCATCACACTCAGCCATGTATCTAGATGATGCTTGTCTCACATTAGGTCATTATTGGTTGCATGGTGCTTCCAAACTTTTTTGGTCATAATGAAACCACTCCAGTACCACCACCACCACCATGAGTGGTAAGCCTCTGTAATGTTGATATAATATGACAGAAGTGGCAGGATCCCTTTCTGTAATTACAGCCATATAGCATAAAAATCCCTCTGACCAATTGTCATAGTTACATAATTGGGAATGTCTGGTCTGTTCCCAGTCCAAGGCCCCAATGTACACCCCTCTGACTGATC
>NC_056733.1:574631736-574751736 GCF_019279795.1 Protopterus annectens | reverse complement strand
CTCATGAAACCTTGCTTCAGTCATCATTTTGCAGCAATAATCTGGCTCACAAAATGGCATTCTGTGAAATGCACAAATAAATGTGAGCTTCTGTGGGTATTTTATTCACGTCAGTACTTAGTGACTCAGAGATAGCATGACTTATTAGTTTCTTTGTCCTACTAAATGAATAACACTGTAATATCCATAAAGAAACTAAGCCATGGGTATAGAACTGACACAGTGTTCCCAGCTTCAATTGATGAGGCCTTCAGTAACATCACTTTTTCTTTAGGCACACTTGGAAAGACATGAAATGACCTTATCATATTTCCTTTTGCATCCTTCATTTATGTCATCTGCAGATATTAGAGTGCCACACTGGTGGGTGGATTTAACATACAGCTTCATGTTTGCCTGCAAAATCCAGTCCTTTTTTGAATCTCTGTTGGTGTTTATTTGACATTCAATATTTAAACATGGTGAAAAGATATAAGCTGGATTGTTAATAAAAGACTTTATCTCTGTCTCTCCCACCATCTGATATGCAATGTGTGCTACTGCCTTTCATATGTTACTTAGGTGGGCCTACTAAGTTCAAATGCCAGCTCCTCAGGGCTCCTCTGACCAATGCCTGATTAAGTGGCTTGCTTAGTGGTACACAATTTGTAAGTGATATCGAGAGAAACAAACTCAGGACTAAAGGATAAATTTCATTCGCATGATGCAGCCTTTACTTGTGTTAAAGTCTTTCACTTCTTTCTCTGTCCTTGTGTGTTCACTGGCTTGATAAGTCATGCATGACATAATTGTGTTACTGGCTATCACTAATACCTTTCAGTTTTATACTAAAAGGTTATGGTGGGTGGGCCCACTGTACAGAAATGACAACACAAAATACAATCCTTTTTAAAACACCAGTTTGTGCTTACTTTTATAGACGACAAAAAAAAAAGAACACTTTGATTGCTCATGACAGATTTACGGGAAGGTTACATTTTTAAATCAGCAGTTCTGGTTCTTTCTCCTGAAGTGCTGTCATATCCACTTGAATTAACCTACAGTTTTCTGATTAGTCTGGCCTCCATATTAAAAGCTGTTCAGGTATATGAAAAGTGAGCAACAGATGAGTGATGGCTTCTGTGCGGTATGATGAAGCTCAGGCAGATGATGCTTTCTATGCACAGTAGACTGCCTTAAGTGCGTCAGTGGCATTAACTGGTGCATCGGTTTGCTGCAGCTTATAAAGAATATGGTATGCTGCACTACAATGGGGATTAGGGCTGTCATCACTTAAAGAAGTCAAAAACATACACAGAGCTGAGCCCTTTACTTCACCCCTTTCACCATCCATTTTGTTGAGTGAATGTGCATTTTTTTATAAGTATGTTATGCTAATAGTGACTTTAAAAAAATAGTAAATACTGTACTTAAGGTAACATTTAAACAAATATATAAACATACCCACATTAAATGTAGTTTATATGACTGTTACTGTTTTAAAGCTTTAATATATGTTCTTAAACTATTGCACAATTGCATTATATTATCTTGCATTTACTTAATGCCAGAAGGACACCACAAGTCAATCTAATATGCCCTTTTAAATGCCTTATAACATTCTACCTGTCCTCTATCTCTCAGTTCTCTTACCCTTTTTCTTTTCTTCATCCCTCCTTTCCTCTATGGATTCCATCTCTGCCACGCATTGTGGCAGTCTATTCCATATATCCACAACCTTATCTGTGGAAAAGTACTTTTGTATATCCAGGCAGTAGTCAGTCCCTCCAACCTTTTGCTTGTATCCCTTTCTCATTCCTCTCTGTTATTTCATTTCAGAATGATCTCTTCTTCTCGTCTCATTTTGACCTGAATTTGTGTACCAATATTTTCTGATTTCAAGTGAGTAGAGCTCCAGCTCCTGTAATCTCTAATTGTATTTCTTCCCATCCATTTTGATAGCTTTTTATCTGAATTCCTTCCAGCAGTCTGATGTATTTTCCATACAGGGCCTCCAGAAGGGTATGCAGTATTCAAGGTGTGGTTCATAGGTTTATAGTTGTATACTAGGCTAATGACCACTAGGATCCTTAAAAATCTAGATGTGCATCCCAAATATGACCCAGAAATTTCATTTATATTTGATTTATACGGGTGATTTACTGACTGTCTCTGTCCATTAGTTAAATAGGAGCCAGATCAGCAGTGTTTCTGATTACCCATCCACTGATCCATGTTGTGCTTAACTAGAGACAGGGAGGAACTCTAGTTCACATGGATGGGGAGATTGTTCCAGAGAATGGGAATTCTGTGAGAAACATATCTGTATCTCCATGTCCTAATTATGTTGTAAGGAAAATTTAGGCCTTTTAATCTATTAGTTCTGATGCTCTTTGTTTTGCGAGTATGCAAAAGATTCATCAAAATAGGGTCTAGGTATGCCTTGTATGCCAGACAAAGACTGCTTCTCAGAAGTCTGTATGATACCAAGCAAAGAAACAGGGTTTTGAGGTGATCAGTGTAGGACATTGTGTTTACTCCCTGCATTCTTTTTATAAGGAGTGTTTGTGGACATTCCAGCTGCTAAATGTGTCTGGTTGGGTGCATACTGATGAGTCTGATGAGGGCTGAGTACAGTGGTATGATGACTTCTCTAGACCTAGATGCCATTCCCTTGCTTATAGGTTGAGCAACATAAAATGATTTTCTTACTAAGTAAGACACAGTTTGGTCAATGGCCAGGTTACTATCTAGATGAGTTTCCAGATCCCTCACTAGTGAATCAACGTGTAATGGTTTTTGATTAATGACATTATTACCTGGGGTAGTAGACTTCCCAAGAGATATTATAATGCATTTCTTGGTATTGAGTTTTAAGCCATTGTTTTGGCACCAAGCATTTGTCTGTATTAAACCTTCCTGAGGGGTGTTCTCATCTTGAGGGGGGGGGGGTCAATGACTGCTCTCAGTTTTCAATCATCTGTGAACTACATTGGCCAGAGGCCTTTGACATGGGCTCTGATATCCGAGAAGTAGATGCCAAAGAACAGTGGGCCTAACACAGAGCCTTTGAGGAAGTCCAGTGGTGGCTGGCCTCTTTGTGGAGGTGGCTTCACTGACTCTAACCTTCTGGGTCCTATCAATGAGCCATATAGCTATTCAGCATGTTATAAAAGAGTTTATATCTAGTTCTGTATGTTTGTTGACAATACCAGAGTGGAGTATTGTATGAAATACCTTAGTCAGATCTAAGTAGGCAGCATGCACAGTTTTCCCCCATCAATTGTCTTAATGACTTTTTCAAAAAAGTTCACCAGATGCAATAAGCACGACCTTCCTTTGGCAAAGCCAGACTGGGATGGATCAAGTGTCTGGAAGTCTTCCATGTCCTTATTGATAAATTCCATGGCAATTCTTTTTATGGCTTTGCAAATAAGACTAGTCAGACTAATGGGTCTGCAGCTTCCCTGATCTGTTGAGGGTTCTCCGTTATGAAGGGGATGAGCGTCGCAGTCCTCCATTCATGTGGCACAAAGCCTGTTTTAAGACTACAGTTAAATAATACTCCAGGGGTCCAGATAAGTCACATTTTAGACTATTCAGGAGGCATCCTGGGATATTATTGGGGCCCACTGAAGCTGTGTTCTTGGCTTTAGTGAACTCAGCCAATACATGTTCCCTAATTATAGTTGGCGGAGTTATGTTTGAGGTTATTATTGGGAGGATGGTAGGCGGGGGGGGGGTAAAGTAGGAACTGAATTTGTCTGCTAACAGGTTCACTGTATCACCTGGCTCATAGAATATGGCACCATTAACCACCAGTTCGGCACATTGCTTTGTACTGCCCTTGAGGTTTCTGACATAGCTGTAGAAGGCCATATGGTTATCTTTCACCTGGGATGATATCTTAACTTCAAAGTTGCCTTTGCTTGACCAAATTAGCCCTCTTGGTTGTCTATTCACTTTGATGAGAGTGTTTATCTTTATGGGAATTACCCTTCCTGATTTGTGCCTTATATTTTTTTTTCCTTTTGTTGCATATCCTTTTTAATTTGGAATGCCACCAGGGCAGTTTGTTTCTGGGCTTACTTCTGGTTGAAGCAGTAGCCTCTATGCAGCTATTGACATGGCTGTACAGAATTTATGAGAGCAATTTAGCATAGGCTGGTGTGTTCTTGTGGTTTGAAAGGACATTGAATTTTGAAAACCACCACTTAATAACAGGTAATTTGCTTTGGAATAGCTCCTAACTCTTATTAGTTTTAATGAGATTATGGAGTTGATTTTGATTTTAAAGAAGAAAGATTTATGGTCAGACCTTACCAGAGAGAAGGCCATGCTCAGGGGGCACAGCATTCTCCCATATTTGTGAGCATGAAGTCCAGTATGTTGGAGCCTCTAATGGGTATATTCATTATTTGGTCAAGGGTGTTTGTATTTATGAAATCTCTGTGCCTGTAGATTTGAGGCCATTTAGGATTCCTAATCTATACAAGAGTAATTAATGTGTCCCATGAGTTAGGTGTTAGGTTGGATCTTAAGTGCCTTCAGTATGTCCAAGTATGCATTGTTAGGATTTTGGGACATAGTGGGTGACCTATAGCTGCCAAGGATAGGATATGGGATTTTGTATATGGTGATCTGCATGTGGACGAATTCCAGCAAATCATCCTATTTGACCACACTAGAGGTATCCTTGTTACTGATGCATATTATGACACCTCCACCTTTAGCTCTTATCTGTGTAGGTACTGGTTTAAAAGTGTGGAAGACACTGAAACCTTGCACTGCCAGGGTACTCTATGACACTTTAAGCCATGTCTTGGTATATTCCCGAGTCCGAGGAGGGCTTGGAGGGAGTGTAGTTTTATTTAGGCTCCTGGCATTGAGCAGTAAGGTTTTGTTGAGCTGATTTTGTTGTCAGTAGGTTTGTTAATTTGACATTGCCTAACAAAGGCACTGTGCAGATCGACAAAGCCTTAGCCAGTATTAAAAAGCAGGGCAAAGGTGCTGACCATCCTTGTTCAAGCAATGTAGTCTGTTGACCTTGTCCTCCCAAGCTGACAAATACGGGATCCCCTTAGAATGACATCAAAAAGACAGTCAGTTGTTGAAATTAATTTTTTTCCTCATATTACAGCATCATCTTCAGTGATGGTAATACGCTGCTCAATACCAGGCTCATACAAACCTGAGACAGATAGCCTGAAAGCTCCTTAATGTCGCTCTTTATATAGTCCTGTGATGTACATCTCAGGTCATGTACACCTATGTGGACTATGATGGAATCATCAATACTTGGACATAATGAGTTGAGTGCATGCGTGATTTGGTGGATCTTGGCTCCAGATAAACAACTAACATTTATCTTTTCTTTGTTCAGCCTGGTTAGAGGAGCATCAGAATATCTTACAATGAAGACCTCTATAATGAGAGTCCTGGGAAGTGTGTTTTCTTACCTTAGCTGCTGTGTGTTTGGAGCCTCACTGAGAGTGGAGAATGCCCTGTAGAGTGGGTAGATTACTTATTTTTTTATGGATGCTATTCTCCTGAGGATATACACTAGTATTCTGTTTGTTACTGACACTGCTCCATCTGGTCTATGTGTGATCAAATCCCTCAGATCTTTTCCTTCTTTTTTGCCATTAGGTCCACTTCCTCTTTTTCTACTTCACACCAGGGTCGTTATGGTCAAAGGAAAGTATTTTCCATTTGTTTGCATTTAACTTTTAACTTTCTTCCCATTTATTCAGGTTTTCCAAATCCTTTACTAGACATTTCCTTCCATCCTCTATTATATTTGAGATTTAGAAATATTTCCTTATGCTATATTTGTGTCCTGTGTACTTAAATGAGAGGGAACATGATAACTCATAGACTGTCATTTTGCTTACTGCAACGTTACTAACGGTCATCCTTTGAAAGTTCAGCTTGCCAAACTTAATAATTGTCTCAAAAGATAAATATATGAATTTCAAGGGTGTATAGGGCTGTGGTTAAGATAATACTTTGTTTTACTTGAAAATCAAAAATTTCCTTACCGTGAGGTGTGTACAGTAATGGAAGAGTTAGTTCATGAAACCTTTGATATGCAGTTTTCATGAGTAACCTCTTGTAAAATAACACTTGTAAGTGGAGAGAAATGATTCTATGCAAAGCTAATTGCCATAATTTAGAGATATACAATATAAATCAAAACATTAACAAGAAATCTAGTAGAGAAGGGTTCTATATATAACAATAAACTAATTGAAGGTTTCTGTATCGAGGAATTTTTCCTATCACTTTATCTTCTATAAAAGAAAGGTGTTTTAAGAAACAAAAACTAAAGTATGTAATACACAGTATCATATATTAGAAATGCAGCTTGCTGTTTTATATGATGTTTGTAATTATTTCACAGGTTCACTAATGATAATGCAGTAAAGATAATTATGATGAGTAAGCTCCTTGCCACCTCTTGTGAGGTTTGACTTCCTATACTCCCAGTTGTAGTCTTGTAACCTCACAGTACAAACAATACTTAGTTTTGAAGCAGAACCCAGGATGCTAGTTAACCTAGCTATCACTCTGCAATCAATACTTACTAATCTCTGAAACTAATCTGCAGTAATGCATGTTTTCACATTCAACCATCTAACTATTCCTGCTTTCTAATATAATCATTTTTATCAAATATTCATTTTTGCTTATTACCTTGTCAGCCATTTAGCCTAACAAAAACATTACTAGTATTCTAATATGCAATAAATATGTACCCCACCTATAAAATGAGTGATCACTAAGGTACATTTGACAGGGTACAACATACATGCCTTTCATTTACTTCAAACATAATAATAATTTTTGATGAGTTTTGTTAAATTTTTATCACATCTGCCATTTAATCTCATAAAGCTGCTGGTCTATTCTGTTACTCATCCTCACAGGACAAGGTACATTGAATAAAAGTATATTCAGCTTCTATTCTTACAATATTATAGTCTATTTTCTCTTTCAGCTGTTTTCTAATTTGATCTCCGTGATATTCAAACTTTCCAGCTAATATGCATGCATTATTTGAATGTCTTAACCTGAACCATAGGAAAAATGGCTAACTGAAGAAGTATTTTTGAACAGTGGCCTGAAAATAGCCACTACATCTGACATTTACACTTTTAGCACTATTTTTCAAATTTTAAAATACTTTATAAACATAATTTGGAGTTGCTACTTAACAACTTTGCCGTTCTGTCCTACAGATTTCTGATGCTTGCATGTGTGTGTGTGTGTGTGTGTGTGTGTGTGTGTGTGTGTGTGTGTGTGTGTGTGTATGATCTATCTGTGTATAATTAGCTTTGTTTTAAATCGTATCTTTCCATTTCCACCTAGTGGTAGTGTGCTGGTAATATTTCATTGTAGTATTCATAGTACTGACTACCCTGTGTGCTCTCAGACAAGAAACTACAAAATTCATGCATGCATATCCTTTGTGTTTCTGCATCATAAACTGAAGCACAGAACTGGAACTGTTCAGTACTGGGGATGTTCAGGTAAAAAAAGAAAATGAACAGAAGGTGATTTAGATGTTGTTGGAGGGACTGAGATTAGGCATTCTGCTTGACCATTGACAGTCAAAAAGTGTGCTGGTATATGTACTCCATTAAACATAAACTGCTGAGGTAGTAGTACTATAAAAAGAAAATTAAAATAATTGATTTGGGTGACTTTATAATATGAAGATTAATCAGTTCCTGAGGCCTGTAAATATGATTTAGACTGGAAATCAACATAAAATTATAATGTATAAGCATTTCAAAGTGATAATGCATTTTATGTTTCATTTTCATTTCAAATTATGCATCTCTACAAGTTTCATTTGTTGATGTAGTCTGTACGATATGTTATATGGGCACATTTTTAAGATGATAATTTAGGCTACTGTACTCTTGATTTCTCTGTCATCATTTGATTACCAAATATGTATGTGGTTGATCTTTTATTTATATATTAACTAGAATTGGAAAGAGGTACATTTTTACATGTATTTGCACATTCTCAGAAGATATGGGCAGATCAACAGTGCAGTGTCCCACTCCTCATGAACTACAAAATCAGCAGTGGTCATCAATATGCATGCTCTGTACTTCTGCAAAAAAATCTTGTTAAATTAGAATGATGTTTTTCAGTTGATTGCTAAAGATTATGAAATGCAGTACATTTTAATATTGAGTTTTTATCTACCTTGTTTTGTAGTAACTTAGTGAACAAAATGTTAATGCTTTTGACACCTTTATGATTAATATGTCAGTGCCCATCAGTTTTGTTTTACTAATAGCTTTACATTTTGTGCTAATGAATGTCTGACATATAGCTTTGCGTGTTGTGTTATTCCACACACTGTGAAGTGTTTATATTGACAGAATTGTGTTTTGTGTTCTACAAGTATCTTATAAGCACACATGACTACTATGTTTCGGATCTACAGGCCAAGCACCTAATTTTTTTTTATTTAAATAGCCACATTGTGCAGATTACATACTGACCAAAATGGCATTGCTTAATTTTTATTTTACTCCCACATTTTACAGTTAGAGACACAGATGGAGCCAACTACCACTAGAGACAGAGCAAAAATACTTCCTGCTAACCATGAACCCTCCTCTTTCACTATTAAAGCCTGCTGACAATGATTATTAACTTTCTACACCAACTGCAGCTGTTTTATAAAATCTCACATCTCCTTACCCTTTCATCCAGTAGAGCTCCAGCCAAAAGCATTCTTACCCAAAAAATAAAATAAGAACTCCCTCGAATATCTTTTTAGTCATGCCTAAACGCATATAAAATACAAACCACTATTAATGAAATCTGCACATTTATACTCCTTGCTGAACCAGAGAAACATCACTGACAACTTCTAATGCTAAATTGCTAATATCCTATAAGCTGACATTTGGCATTGAGGCATGATTATTTTTATTTTTTTGCAGAGATGATGTATAACCTCTATTTCATTTATATATTATATGCCTCTGCAGTATCGGTTTCCTGCATTTTATATCTTCATGCTGTATTCCTGGATGTTAGCTGAAAAATGTTCCTCCTGAATCAGTTCAGCTATCTAGTTAACCAGTATGATTAAATAAATAAATATGAGACTGTATTGATGAACTCTCACGTTTCTCCAGGATTTTTATTAACTGTAGAAAAATGCTGAGTTAAGATACATAGACGAATTAACTTTCTATTTTTTTTAGCACCAATAAGGTGTTTGTATTATATGTTTGCTTCAGTACACTTTTAAATGTGGTCTTTTCAGGTTCATATGTCACTTTGGGGGTTTGTAGCAACCTCCTGGAGTGTCTATCATATAATCGTTTAGAAGTATGAAATCCTGTTGATGCATGTAATACCTCATAGATGTTAAATAAAGAATAAGGCAATAGTTGATCTCAATTCTTTCCATACTGCTTAATGACCTTAATTAACACGGACATTAAAGTACTGTTGAAATGCTTCACTAGGGAGTGATACACTGAGATACTGAGTTATTTTACTTTTGAAATATTGTCATAGCCATAGCTGATACATAATTTTATACAAGTTCCCTGACTGGTAGGAATTTCTTTTAGTATCCCCATCTTGGCGAATAATAAACCCAGCTCTTTGGCTATAGCTTTTACATTGGATTTTCAGAGTGGGTTTGCGTCTGGATATTTAGGGGCATAATCTGGGATTACTCAACATACACTGTAATCCATTAATAGAATTAATTAGTGGTTCAACAGTATGAATGGCAATCCTCTTAAAATATAATTCTGTTATAGACATCAGAATAAAAAGTTTTTTAAAGCCAGGGTTTGGGGCTGTTTTCTGGAATACAGGATTTCAAACACAAACTTTTTCATGTTCTGTTATTATACCAGGTCAGTCAAATCTGGCTAGAGCCTTAGCCTTATTTTTTTCTTCCTCCCTATGTGCCCCACCATATGGCTATGTTGCAGTTTCATGACTAAGTTCCTGAAGGGCTTGGGTACCAGCAGCAGGCATACTACTTCCTCATTCTGTTTAGTCACCATATGTGATGAAACATTCTTTAATGCAAAATAAGTACAGGAAATGGATCATTTGTTGTAGATTCTTCTCCCACCTCCTGCTTATAGTCTCTCAGGCTCTATTCAAAGTTACTTCCTCTTACTGGACCTTTTTAAAATTCAGTTGCTATAGTCAAATCTTATCTAAATTAGGAGGTTTCTTCTCTAGTAGTTTCTTGTGAGTTAAAGGGCTTTGCCTTATCCCCTGTTAGCACAGGTGCAGATGTTTCAGAGTATCAGTCTTCACACAGCAAGGGTAGCGCACATGACTATTTCATGTGACCATCAGTTATCCTATCCTTTTTTGCAGTGTCATGGGCTCTTCTGCACAGCTCTCAGTATCCAACACCCACCATTTATTTACATTTTTCCTGCTTGGTTTTTCAGTGTGTGCTGCCTCCTCCCTACTTTATCCTTTCCAGTGAAGTTGTATCAGTGGCACAACAAGTAGCACACTCAGCTTTGGTGCAGAAAGCATTAGGTTCTATTCCCACATCAGGCAGATTGATTGCTGACACTGAAGTGTAGCATAAAGGGGTGCTGCACTCATCCTTCAGATGAGATGTTAAACTGATGTCCCATCTGCTTGAGTTGGTGGTAGCTCAAGTGGATGCAAAAGATCCCACAGCACCTATCAAAAAAGTGTAGAGGGAATTTCTCTTGCACCTAGGCCAGATTTCTCCCTAGTAGTATGAATGCTACCTCAGATCTTTTCTGAAAAGATATTGATAACCTAATGGGACTAACCCAGTCAACAAAGGATAAATAAAACATAATAAAACAGTTTTGTTTTACTCATTTTCATTTCTTCTGCAGTTTATATAAATAACTTAGTGGAAGTTTTTAGTGACTGAACTTTCATTTAGTTTCATTAACCATAAAACAAATGAGAAGGTGAACCTGATAAAGAAATAGATATACATGGAAATTTGAATAACATTGTTAGTTTTTTCTCCCATCTCTTTTATGGTTGCCAGCTGAACTTAATCTTTGCAAGAGTACTGTTCAAGCTTATTAAATATATAATTGCCTCACTTTTATGACCCCCCCCCCTTTTCACTAATGGCATGGTCCAGCATAGTTGTTGATTTGCAATGTTCAGAATCACCCATATAAATACATTGCTCTGGGATGTAAGTTATGGGATTTGTCATTTGTATGCTCATTTTAAGTCATCTGTTAGCAATGCATTGTCCATTAGTTTTTAAGCCCCACACATAAAACAGTTTCTGTTGAAAGAGGTCAGGTTATCCAAATAGTCAAGATTCTTTAAATATACAACTAATATCAGTAAATCTACTGATTTGACTAATTTTGTTCATATTTATGGAAGTATCAAGTGAATATTTAAGGGTGCTAACAACTTGTGTGATTAAAAAAAAACCCACTTCAGAAGCCAGTGAACAATAAACAACTAAAAACAAAAAAGTTCACTTTACAGCAGAAGAACCCCAAGCTGTTTTAGTGTAAAAAATGTTTTAATCTCTGCTTTCGTAAAACTTTTCATCAGAAAAAAATCTTATCAAACAATACAACTGGAATATATATACTAATCAATTAATCATAATTAAAAACAATCACCAATTTTAACCCTTTAATGTTTGAATGAACATGTTAATATAAAATGTTTTTTAGCAAGAAGGAAATTAAAGGGTTGAAACTGGTGATTGTTTTTAATTATGGTTAATTGGTTAGTATATATATTCCAGTTGTATTGTTTGATAAGCTTATTCTGATGAAGTGTTTTTACTAAAGCGGAGATTAAAACAGTTTGCCGTCCTTCTGTTGTAAAGTGAACTTCAGTGATTCATTTGTATGGCCTAGGTTTGAATCTCTCATTGTTCATTTATATACTATATAACCACTTTAACAAGACGGTCTTCTCTTTTCATCCCTATAAAGAGACAATTCTGCTTAGTGATATGAAACTCACTCTAACTTTAGTGCAAATTTTTTATCCTTGGACCATACCTCTCAACTTCTTTTTTCAGGAATCAGGGGCAGAGACAAAAATAATGAGTCAAAGTTCCAAAATCAGGGATGTTTTTTTAGCTATTATTGTAATTCACTTAGGAGGTTAACAAAACAATGTTTTTTGCTTCCATGTGAATTTTCTGGAGTAGGATGCATGAGATGCTAATGGCTGACATTACTGACTGATAGTTATCCTGAGAAATTTAACGTAAACTCAAATATTTTACGAGATCAATGCTCCTTTCATTTTTTAACCTTACCCAGGTTTTATAAAATAACTGCCTGGTCTCTCCATAAATGTGTTGTATGAAAGCTCTAACGGTTTCCTAAAAGTCAGACCAGTCTCTGGCATTTTATTTGACGATATTTCAACATTTTAGTACAACCCATTTTCATTTACAATGAATACTAACCAACTCTAAACTAATGGCTCTTTCTCCACCTGCACCATTGCTGTGGTGTATGCAGTATGATAACATAAAATCATTCTATAGAATGAAAGGCATGGAAGGTGATTGATGAAGTTATTTATATTTTTAATCAAGCAGCCCCAAATTACAAAGGAAGCAGATCAGTGCCAGTGTTCAAATTATGCATTAATGCTGAATGTTCTCAAATAGTGCAGAGGATGGGAACAGTGTTGCATTTTACTACACAGCTGTAACTTCAGTTATCAGTTGGAATCTCTTCAAATGTTCTATAATCTGCATTTCATTAGTATTTTGGTGTTTCTCCCTTCAACCGCGATCTGGTACCTTAGTTTATAGTCACCTGCAGTAATCATGTTTTTTTTTTTATTTTTAAATGAAGAGTCACCTTGTCTTATATCAGTTCCTGGGCACTGTGCCAGATTTCACAGCTTGCTGGACAATCATCTTAGCTGCAGATGGTATTACTTCCTTAAGTTATTTAAGTATCTTTTACTGCTTACCATCTGCTCTTTGCACTTTCTTGATCTTCGGCTTACTGAGATATAAAACATTGTTCTTAATGTTGAAATACTTTGACGTCTTTACATGCAAAATGTCTCTTCCCCACATTAATGTAATTCTGCTTTTTTTCAGGAGTTTCTATGAATTTAGAATAAAATCCAGAATTCTGAGATGTTATTAACTATAGTATCATGTTAAGTTTATGCATGCTGCATAAAGTGCAAATTAGCTTCATGTGGTTTGTCACAATCAAAACTAGAATTTACAAGCAAAATGTGTGGAAGTCATTTGGTTTTCATTGTTAAAATTTGGAAACTGCATTGAAATTATTAGAATTAAATCACACTGCTGTTTTGTGCTGCATATTTAGAGAAATAATATATTTGTAAACATAAGAACCCGTCACATAAAAAATAGGCAAATATTTCCAAAGTCATACTGCTGAGACCTGCTGTCACTGAAATGAGAGCATCTATTATTAAACACACAGACACAAAATAGAAAACAGTGCAAAAGTGATCTGGTCCTCTTTCCATTGGTGGATAACTCTACAAAAACAATTACTGTTGGAAAGCCCAGGATGAAGTGCAGAGCTGGAATGCATTGGTAATCACAAAACATGGATAGCATTCAAGGAAACTTTTCTAAATGAGGCTTAGGCAAAGTGTTGATAACATCTCTCTTATCTGAAAAGCGGTGCTTTCAATAGTCAAGTAACACTAAAGGTAGCAATCAGTCACCAATAGTGTTCAAACATGGGAAAAGTAAAGTAAGTTAAAAACAAATACAACATACCTAATCTGAAGAATTCACAGCTAGGCAGCTATATAAAACTGGGTATTAAAGTGGTTTATCCTCAGTGTTGTGAGGCTTAAATAACATGAGCAACATTATTATCAGTTTCTGCGTTATAGGTCCATGAAACAATTGTTGCACATTGACTCAGTGTGTTCATTCATACACTGAGTGGAAAATCTGAGCTAAATGATTTTCATTTGTTTTACTTATTCCCTTTGAACAGTTAAGTGCACTGCATAACAGGATACTTTTTCAGAAACAGCTTATTTTACAGTTTGCTCCAAGAATAATTAACAATAAGAAGTGCAGAATACAGTATACAATAATTTGAGCAAGTAAGTGCAATCTACAAATAACTTAAAGGAGGAGAAAAGTATGTAGAGGACTTGGGCATAGGGTAGAGTAAAAGAATCTAACATTATGATAATTGAGTGTGACATTGTGAATCTGTACGAAAAAGTGCATGAAACAATGAGGGAAAAGAGAGGGAGTAGGCGATGTTAACGCTCACCACAGTTATGATGCATCTTTGCCTCCTCACACACATATCTGTTGCCATCTGGTTGATATCTCTGAATCCAACAATTGTTTTCTACCCATGTAAGGTTGTACCATGGTGCTGATTCTTGCAAAAATAAGGGGATCTTGCTTTCTTCCATAACCATTCCCCCAGACATCGTATAAGCATGTCAGGGGTATGTATACAATGGGTGCTGGTTAGAGTTACCATCTGCTTCCATAAGAGACATAGTCCTTCAGGCAGCCCCACCCACCACTGTGTAGACAGTTCCCACTAGAACACCATATCTGTATTGGCAATAAATTATCAGGAGGCACACCACATAACATGCCCCTCGACATCTTTCATTCAAGATGTGAGCAGGATTCTTCATTCATTCCCTCCCCAGCTGGCTTATTCAGTGCCTGAACCACTAGCTGATGCTGAGTCAGGCAGGTCATAGTTGACATGGAATCGGGAAGATGGACCATAATGCAACTAAGTTTGAAGAGAAAAATCATAGTTCAACACAGGTCCTTTAAAACCCTAGCAGAAGGTCAAAAAGAGTATCACTCCCAACACCGAGTTGAGGACCAAGAAACAAAAAAAACAAAAACAAAAAAGGTTTTCTAAATTTGAAGCACTGTAGGACTGGAGTACTGGAGCAAGCATCTTTATGTAACCTCCTTGCTACCCTTGCTACATTCATATGAAATGAAAACAGTTTACAGTGCCTTTGTAGAACTTAGCTGCACTGTGTTATATGGACTAATAGAACAACTGCCTATACTATTGGTGTTTTTTCAAGCTGCAGTGTTCTATTGGGTCACTCAAAAGACCAACAGCCAGCTAGAAAGATGAAGAAGTTGTCAATGGAGAAAGTGATGTAGCCATACTCATCACTTGGGAAGGGAGCCATAAAAAAACATATTTTACTGAGAATAATCTGAGGCATGTCAGTATTTTCATCAGATCATGTTAAATGAGAAAGACTGTCTTTTAGAATAGGTGTTACTACTTCCTTGCCCACTGTTCACCAGTTTTTTTTTACTTGTGGTGAAAGCTACAATTTTGTAACAAGTGTTTAGCATTGTTATTGTGATGTAAGAAGACTAAAGGGGTTCCAGACTGATGCCCTGAAATAAAAAAAAAAAAAAAAAAAAAAAAAGAATAGGTTTTATGCCTAACTCCAGCTGGGTTTATGACTTCCCAGTTAGTGGGTTAGATTTCTTTCTGTAGCAGTTCAAAAATGTACAGCTTTGGGTTTTTGAAACATTTATAAAGTATTACTTATTGCAAAGGTGTTTGGCTAAGAGGACAAATCATATTGGCAGTCAGGGCATGGTACATTTTCCAGTTGAGGTCTTGTTGCCAGGCAACAGCAGACTGGTGATGGTACTGTAGCTTTTCCTCAAATTATACTAGGATATCTATAATTGATTACTGGAAGTAGTCTTTTAGCTATAAGAAAATTATTTTCCATAACATTGCTGAATATAGGGAAGACATTGAGAGGATTAACCACAATGGCATCTGATGCTGATTTTGGAATAGTAATGATGGTTGAATTAGGGGATGATTTATAGTATGTGTGAAGAGAATGGATAGGAAGGTTTCATAAGCCTTCAAGAACTTAAGTCAGACACCATCAGAACCAGGTTACCTGAAAGATGAGACAGACCAGATTACATTTTTGATGGTGTGTAGGTTAATGGAACAGAAGGAATGGACTACAGGTAATAGAAGGTGTTATCAGCTGCAAAAGCAAGTGTCACATCCAGAGAAGGAAAAAGTTGATATCAAGAGGCATGGTAATTGAAGTAGGCCTCTGGCACAATTTTAGAATCAGAATAGATGGTCCCAGTGATATACAGGCTTCAGGTGTGGTATGTCAAGCCTTCCATTAAGCAAGGTAATTCCTCAACAGGATTTTCTAGGGGTTGAGTTATGACTGTTATTGTGGCAAACAGTGCAAAAATTCTCATCTTTGATATACCGTAAAGCAATAACTACATAGTTAAACTTGGATGCATACAGCATAGTGTTGGATCTTAATGCTTTCTGCATTAACTCTGGTATCTGTGTTAATTCAACAATTTTCTTTCTGCACATTCTGAGTTGTTGTTGTTTGTCTTTCAGCTTTTCCCAGTTAGGGGGTCACCACAGCGAAACTCCGGTCCGTTAATGATTGGCAGTAGATTTTCACGAATGCCGAGGTGCCAGCTCGACGTCCAACCCTCAATGAAGACATGGCCATTTACGCATGTCTTTCAAATGCCACCCAGCCACGGGGAGGACATGCAGACTCCACACAGAAGGCACTCCCCACACTCCAGCCGAGACTCAAACGGGAGAACCTGTTGCTGTGAGGCAACAACACTACCGCTGCACCACCGCAGCTTTTTCTGTACATTCTGAGTAATGTTGACAAATTTTATGGATACATCATACTTTCACCTTAGGCATCTTGTACAATGAAGATATATACATTAACTAGTAGAAGCATCTGGACAAACTAAAATATTAATATATAAAAAATGCAGTGAACATTCAAACGGAGCTCTACAGAAAAAAATGTATATTACATGTCTGAAGTCAAGATATTAAGTCTGCCAGTTATAAGCAACACATATTGACCTTGCCGTGTTTCCATACCAGATTTATGATACAGTCTTTTTTAAGAACCTACTGTGCAAGTAAAGTTAGTTATAGTGTTTAGGTCTTGTGAGAATGTGTTTCACACAGTCATTTCTATGAGACTCACAGCTGTTCACCTAAAATTTTGACATCATACTTGTTTATAAACCCATATTTATTGTTTAGGTTTCCTGCTCAAAGTCACAAAGAAGAAGATGGAGACCAAGGGACTGAAACCCAGATCTGCACATTGAAGTTTGTTAGGGGGTCATAGCCTTACTACTCTGTAGAAACTCCAAAAACAAATTCTAGTTTGAGATTCCTCATTGTTTATATTGCCAAAGAGATGTCTTAGAGTCACATTTCTCCCAAAATATTTTAGATCTAGGATAAATTCACTCATTGGTGAACGCAAGGAGGGTATGAAACTCATTCCTTTCTCTAATAGTCGAGTCTGATCTCTTGTTAATACAAAACTCGATATAATAAATTCAAGGGAATCATTTATTCATGAAACCTCCATTTCTTCCTCTCCCTGCTCTGGGGTCATACTTCCCTCGGGGTGTTGTTCTGCAACAAAAAGGAAGCTGTTGGTAAAGCGGTAAATGTACCACCCCATCTTTGGGTTTAGTGGCATTCTGTATATCCAAATTCTTGTTATTATTCAAAATGGATATATTTTCTTCACCCTGCTCAGATAGTTCTTCAATGCTCTCAGTATTGATTACCGAGCTAACATTAGTCTCAAGAGCATGTATCACAGCTTCATGTGTTCTTGAAACCTCTCTGTTTTTTTGCATGGGTGTAGTATGCACTTCTGCTTCTACTACAATTCTCGCTGGTTTGCTAGTGACAGTCTGCTCCTTTTCATGGCTTGCTACTATTCCATTGTTTACATTAGTCCTGGTCTGTATGGTTGTTTTCTTGACTTTCAGCCATTCAAACAGGTGACCCTTCCTAAAATCATTAAAATCCCTGGATAGTTTGCTACTTTTCACTCCTTTTAACTTGGTATCATAAGCATCAAGCCTGTCCTGCAATGCCCCTAGCTTCATCAAATTGTTATCTGATAGTGTCATTTGTTCCAGTCCATTCTGTATTTGTTCTATAAGGGTTGTTGCTTCAACCTCCTGAGGTTTACAAAATTTTATCAAAAGTTTCATGTAACTGAAATTAGTTTCTATATTAATCCTTTGCCATTTGGCAAGCAATTCAGGATACATATTTCCATAAGTCTTTCAAGTTCATGGCACTAACTAGGCTTCATGAAACACCAAGAGGTGGGGATTTAGTAAACAGAACAGAAATTGAAGAGATGAAGTGGATAATGAATTTGCAATCAGATCAGTCACCAGGTCTGAATGCATTTGTCCCTTTAAAACCTGCACTAAAAGGGAAAGCTCTTCAGCTCTCAAAATGACATAATTAAAAGGGTGTGTATGCTGCTATGGTTACTAAATGCATCTAAGTGAGTGAACACTAGGAAATGAAGGTATTTAAGAGGAAGTTTCACTGGCAAACATTTCGGATTTGAAAAAGGTATTACATGGAAAGTACTTATCCGGTTTATGAGCCAGTGTGTTTATTTTATTTTATCTTATCATAATATATTTTAATAAAGTTTTCAAGTGTTTTTAAGTGGAATTGGTGGCAGAACCATTTGTTTTTGGAGTTTTATATTTTGATGTGCTCTACCTTTGGTGACACTACTTACTTCTTTTTTTAGTCTGTAGAAACTGCCATTTCTCCATGAACCCCAGCCACAAGTATAAATGACCGTGCCAGTTTGACATATGACCAACATATTTATTGGGAGATCATAATAAATATATCATCATCCATCTTAATTTGATATACTTGTCCTTGTAGAGGATCCAGATTTTTTTATGTTCCTTCCTTATAATTAATCCCTATATCCCTCAAAGGGTTTAATATTTTGAAAGATGTACTCAGCTTGAACATAGAGTGAATGGGAGGGCACAGCTGAAGGGAGAGTGTAGGCAGACCCTGAGGCAAGAGAGTGGTGAAAAGGCATCTGAAATGGGGGAGCAGAGGTTTTAGGAAGAACTTGATAATGCCACAGCTGTTGCCCTGGACTGCAGACTGCTCAGTTAGTAAGCATGGTTAGTAATAACATATTACCATCTTTGGACAACTTATCAGTTAAAAATAATACAGAAATAATTCTGTGACTGACTTTCTATGGATTGCTGATATATCTGAGAGTTGGGATTTCAAAGTCATGATATCAGAACCCAAGCAATTAAATAGCACCTTTTTGTCTTATGTTATTTCCATGTAACTATCAGTTCTACATTTGTAGTACTGACAGTTAAAGCTGACAGATACACACAACTAACACACATGAAACACACGTGGCTGCGTGAGCACACACACACACACACACACACACACACACACACACACACACACACACACACACACACACACACACACAAATGCACACACGCACACATGCTTTGGCACACAAATTTATATATAATTATTTTTAATCTTAAGTACATTCCTGGCATTGATTACACAGAGTGAAGTTATCCAGTATCATTTTAAGTTACTTTTTTACTCCAGTTTAATATTCAGAAATTAATAGTATGACAGTTTGTGACAATGTGAGGTATTGCTAGCTATGCCAGGAGAAGTAGGGCACTGGATATGTAACATATGCCAGCACAGCTAGCTGGAATTTGTAAAGAATTAGATATCATTTGTATATCAAAATGATTTGTACAGATGCTTGTGCAGAAAATTGTATTTGTAAAGCTGCTTATGTTAAAAATCTACCAACAGTGTGCCCTGCTGGACAGAAAAAGAAATATGCTTGTTTTATTGTAACTGTTTAAATGTATATGTTTTAACAGAGGATGCTGAAAGAGAAGAGGTTTGAAATTAAATTACCTAGCTTAAGCCATAAAGATTGTATTTTACAATGTTCAATGAAGCCAGAGACAAAAAGTCTGTACTAGGAAGCTTCCTGCAGTGTCATTGGTGTGAACTAACTGCTACTCTGTAAGGGTGGAGGTTTGAAATTTAGTAGCTGCAGCAGATATTAGCAAGGTTTTGTGTGTGTGTGTGTGTGTGTGTGTGTGTGTGTGTGCGTGTGTGTGCATGTGTGTGCGTGTGTGTGTGTGTGTGTATTATTGACACATATGTGTTAAAGTCTGACAGCGTATAGCCATGGGGAGAAGCATGTGAACCAGAAGTCAGATGACCATATGTATGTGGTGTGATTCTATAATCCATCACTAAAATAATATTTTAATACTAGCTGAGACTGAAGTCTCAGAGCAGTTTGTTTTTGAGACCTGACAAAGAAGGATCTCTCACCCACTTCATTTTGCCTTGGTCTAGTAAGTAACCAGGGAATAATAATTCTTTACATCAGTCATGGAAATACAGTGAGACTAGTTAAGTACTGTTTTTCTGTATCTGTGTGAATCTATTTGTCTGTGTTATTTTATTATTTTCTGTGATTGAAACTCTGATGTTTATTGTAAATATATATTTAGTATGTTCATGTTCTTTTTTTATTTATTATTATTAAATATATTTACACTTTTCATTGTGGCTAGTCCTTTAGAGAATATTTTAACCTTTGAGAGTACTTATCTCTATTGGTAACACTGTGGCCACTCCTGAAAGCCTGGCTGTTTGGTCAGCATTACCATTTATATTAATATTAATTTCACTCAGTATAATTGGGTAGCCTTAAAAGAGCCTTAAAGTAGCTGGCTTTGGAGTGTCTGGTGGTGGTGTAACTACTTTATAGTCTGGACAGAAGAGTGCATAGCTTGTAAATCTGTGTCAGCCTTTCCCAGGTGTGTGTGTGTGTGTGTGTGCACACGCGTGCGCGCGCATGTGTATGTGTGTGTGTGTGTGTGTGTGTGTGCGCACGTGTGCGCTCACACACATGCTCGTGCACGCGTGTGTGTGAAAATCAAATCTGAAAGAGTGTGTGTGTGTCAGCTGTTTGGAACAGAGACATGAAGCACTGGTTTCACAGAGAGGATGCTGGAGAAATTGACTTGGACACTCTGCTGAGGTCTCAACCCTATAGCTTTGCCAATGGGGAGTTTTATTGGGGACCTGGAGGGATACTGATAGAGAAATCTAGACCCTGGAGTGAATGTAAATTGTGCTTGATGCAGACAGCTGCATCTGGAAATACTGAGTGTATTCATTTTTGTTCCAAGTGAATGCCTCTCTCCAGTCTCATTGGTGAGGATTCAGGTTCCTTGATTACTGCTCCAGACTGGGGATGTCACACAGTTATTGTGGGAAATAGTGAAAAAGTTATTATCTTTGATATTGGATGAAGCAATATGTATATAGTTAAAGTTGGATACATACAGCATAATGCTGGATCTTAAAAAGTTTAATGCATTCTGCATTTACTTACTCTGGTGTCTTTGTTAATTCAACACTTTTCTTTCTGTAAATTCTGAGTAACATTGACAAATTGTATGCATGAATCACACTTTGACCTTAGGGATCTTGTAGAATGAAGATATATAAATTAACTAGTAGAAACATCTGGACAAACTAAAATATTAATGTATAAAAATGCAGCGAACATTCATAAGGAGCAATGCAGAAAAATGTATATTACATGTTTGAAGTCAAGATATTAAGTTTACCTGTTATAAGCAGCACATATTGACCTTGAAGTGTTTCCATACCAGATTTATGATACCATCTTTTTTAAGAACCTACTGTACAAGTAAAGTTAGTTATAGTGTTTAGGTCTTGTGTGAATGTGTTTCACATAGTCAATTCCATGAAATCCACAGCTGTTCAGCTAAAATTTCAACATCTTACTGTTTATAAACCCATGTTTATTGTTTAAGTTTCCTGCTCAAAGTCACAAAGTAGAAGATGGAGACCAAGGGAGTCAAACCCAGATCTGCACAATGAAGATTGTTAGCAGCTCATAGTCTTACTGCTCTGTGGAAACTGCCATTTCTCCATGAACAAAGGAAAAAAAAACAAAGTATCGCCTCACAGATAAAGCTGGATTTACCAAGTTAAACTCAGGAATAACATTTCTCCCTGAACCTCAGCCCTAAACATCATAAATGACCATCCCAGTTTGACATGTGACCAATATGTTTATTTGGCAGACCATAATAAATATATCATCAAACTTTATTTGAAGTCAAAGATAGAAATGTGAAATCATCATATAAACAGAACAGACCACAAAAACATGTAATGACAATGTTCTATAGACCATTCAGCCTTTGAGAATTATATTAAAAGACCACACTCTTTCACACCAAAATGTAGCAGGAATCTCCCGGAGCAGTATCCTACAAAGCTCACTCACTTGTTATTGTCAAGGGAAAAGGGGCCAGGAGGGTATATTTATAACCATAACCTACTCACCAGACTGCTTAATTGGTAACCTGTCCACTCCCCCTTTTCCCTGTCCCTGTTTGCAACACCAACACTTGAACTGTGAACATTAGGAACTTCCTCAAGTTCTTCCTTAAGAAACAACAAGATATGTACATTGAAGAGATCTCTGATGTAATACATTCCTAGGTTCATAGGTAAGTACTAGGCTATCAGCCCTAGGGCCTATACAAGCCTAGCCAAATGAGTTCCCTGGCTTTCACCACCAAAGAAAATTATTTTCCTGTGCCCTTGTCAAGCAGAGCCACAGCAGTGATTCCCGGGGTGAATTTCTTATTACCCATCCAATTGTCAAGATTTCTCTTAAAGAGGGCTAATGAGGTGCTTTGCTAGACATGAATGGGCAGCCTATTCCAGAGCAGGGGAAGTCCCTGGGACAGGAATCTATCCCTCCAGCATGTTCTGTTTATTGTGATGCCACAGTTTAGGTCCCTGGAGCATGTGGCTCGGAGATATTGGAATTTCTTTAAGTGTAGCATGTCCATCAGGTCTGGATTAGACATGGCTTTGTATGTTAGGCAGAAGTCGCCTCAGAGTAGGTGATATGCGACAGAGTAAAGCTGGAGTTTTTGGAGACAGTCAGCGTGTGACATCTGTTTGAGGCCGGTAATCCTCTTAGTGAGGTATTTCTCTGGCCTTTCCAGCTATTGCAGATGTCTTGCGAGGTACATGCCAAATGGGGTGTTGTACTCTATGATGGGTCTAATAAGGGATGAGTAGAGAGGAATGATAATCTCTCTTTTTCTGGAGGAGAACCCTTTTGTGATGAGGTGCACCATGTAGAAGGATTTCTTGACTACTGTGGTGATGTGATTATCAAAGGAGAGACTACTATCCACCTGTGTTCCAAGGTCTCTTATCACACTTTCAGTGTTTAGTAGGCTACCGCCTATGTGGTAGTTCATGGGTATGGTATTTTTCCCAAAGTGGATGACAATGCACTTCTTGGCATTGAGCTTTAGGCCATGACTTTGACATCAAACATCAGTCTCAGTGAGGCCTCTTTGTAGAATGTCCACATCCTTAGGTGAATTGATTATGGCTCCTAGTTTGCAGTCATCTGAAAATTTCATTAGCCAGAGACCAGCTGTATTTGCCTGGACTACAGAGAAGTATATACCAAACAGGAGAGAACCCAGGATTGCACCTTGTGGTACTCTGCTTGTCACTGGTCTGAAGTTGGATTTGGAGTTGGCTACTTTCATTGTGTGGGTTCTGTCAGTGAGCCAGTTGGCCACCCATCTTGTGACATAGGGATTTATGCCTAGTCCAGTGAGTTTATCTATTCATACCCGAGTGGGGGATGGTGTCAAAAGCCTTGGCAAGGTCAAGATAGGCAGTGTGCACTACCTTACCCTTGTCTACGGTTCTAGTGACTGCTTTGAAGAAGTCAATCAGGTTTAGGAGGCATGATCTACCCTTTACAAACCCAAACTGAGTGGGGTCCAGAGTTTGGAGGTTACCTATGTCTTTGTATATAAGCTCTAGGATGATTCTTTCCATGGCCTTGCAGACCAGGCTCATCAGGCTAATGGGGCGGTAGTTCCCACGGTCTGTGATAGCACCCCCTTTGTGGAGTGGGATAACTGTTGCTGTGTGCCACTCCTTAGGCACAAAGCCTAAAGTGAGGCTATGGTTGAATATGGTACTTAGATGGGTGCCAGTTCATTCTGTAGTTCGTGCAAAACACAGCCTGGGATGTTGTCCGATCCCATAGATGCTGTGTTCTTGTCTTTGGAGAGTGTGGCCTTCACCTGTGTGGCTGTGATTTCAGGGGGTTTGCAATCATCCGGTATGGGGATTGGCCTTTTGGGGGGTGGGGGGGGTGAAGTTAGCACTGAACCTGTCTGCCAGGATGTTGGCAATATCAGTTGGTTAAGTAAATGTAGTGCCATTGTGCTGTAGCTCAGAGCAGATCTGAGTATTGCCATTGAGATTCTTGACTTTGTGGTTGTCTTTAGAATCCAAGACGATTTTAATTTCGTAACTAGCTTTGGAGGATTTTATGAGGAATCTCAGCTTCTTGCTGAGGCTGACCAGGGAGTTCCTACAGTCATGGGATTTTACTCTTATCTACAACAGTTTCTTCCTTCTGTTGTAGAGCTTGTTTATGGCAGGGGAACACCAGATTGGCTTCTTTTTTCTGGAGGATAGTGTCTTGGTACTGTTGGGGATGGCACGGTCCATGTACTTGTGTATGTACTTATGCAGTGCATTTGTATATAATTCAGCAGTAGTGCCACTATTTTCTATCTGTGTGGGTGTAATAAAGTTTGCCACTTCTGACTTAAGAAGCATGAAGTTGGCTTTGGAGAAGTTTTTAAAGGTGGTTTCCTTAATTGGGGGAGCAGGATATGGATGTCTAAGGTGATTAGCTTATGGTCAGACCTGACCAGCGTGGAGTTGACCTCTGGTGTGGAGCATCTATTATTCAAATTGGTAATGACCAGGTCCAGGATGTTGCTACATATATCAAACAACTAGAATGAAAGCAGCAAAGAAAAAGAATCCACAACCGGCCACAATCCAAACACAGGTTTAATGAAAAGCTTTTAGAACTCTAACACCTCGGATCTCAGCCTTCCAGGAGTAATACAAATACACAACATTTCACAAACCTTTTTATAACACCATCAATGAATAAATAAATTATTCAATTATATAATAATTGCTTCCAATTAATTTCTAAATTTAAACCTACAGATACCATAGTATTACATTTTAAAATATAAATGGATTAATTGTAAAGAAGTTTCTCCTTGGTATCACATACTTCACCAATTTTCATAAAAACTTGCTCTAAAACAGAAACTTGTAACCCCTGGTAGGGGTATGGACAAACTGGTCCAGGGTGTTGGAATTGATGCATTCCAGAAAACGTTGGGCAAATGAGTTAGTACATGAGTAATGTTCCCAGTTGATGGAGGGGTAGTTGAAATCTCCCAAAATTAGGGTATTGGGCTGTATCTTAATATTATCCAGTATATCAAGAAACATGGAGTGAGCATCCTGGGGCATGGCAGGGGATCTGTAACACGCTACAGCCTGAATTGCAGTCTTCCCCACTGTTAAGGAGAGCCTCAAGTATGTGCATTGTGAGGTTTAGACTTCTAGCATTGAGTAGCATTACCCTTAGATTTCGCTTGTTTATGTCTACTGTGGTGGTGCATTTGACATTTGAGCCTTGCCTAAAAAAGGCACTATAGGGGCAGCAAGAGCCTTAGCCAGTATCCGGAATCCCAGCGGTGACAGGTGCAGGCCATCTCTGGCAAAGCATCGTGGGTTGTCGATCATGTTGTCCCAGGCAGACAGATACTGAAACCCCTTGGAATGACACCAGAATCTTATCCAATTGTTGAAGTCAATCATTTTGTCCTTGTGCTGTGGCATCATTCTGGGTGATGGCAAGATGCTACTCAGGGCTAGTGTCATACCTGCCTGGGCCACATGGTCAGAGAGCTCCTCAATGTCTCTTTTCATGTAGTCCAGGGAGGTACATCTCAGGTCATTCACTCCAACGTGGACAATGACAGAGTCATACTTGTACTTGTTGTGGAGTGACCTGAGTGCATGCATTATATGGCAGATCCTGGCACCCAACAGGCAGCTGACAGTGAATTTCTCCTTGTTCAGCCTGGTGAGGGGGACATCAGTGTGCCTGACTATAGAGTCGCCAATGACTAGTGTGCTGGGTACGTTGTTTTGCCTTATGGGCTGAGGTTGAGTGGCACACTGATATTTGGGCTATGTGTCATTTGGGTAGTGTTGGGGGGTGGTGATTGCTTGTCTTTCAGCTTTGGAGGTCTCTGTTGTTTGGGCAGATTTTTATTGAGAACCTCCACAAATGTAGGTGTGTGTTTTGTATTACTATATGTGGGTTTGGGAGGTGCAGGTTTTGATGGAGTATGTGTTGAGTGCGGTGTGGTGTTAACCTTCTCCTCTTGACTGTCTAGTCCAGTCTTGGATTGAGAGAGCTTGGCTTCTAGTTTGGCTGTATAAGTGCATCTCTCAAAGGTTGCAGTGTTGGATGGTAGGAGGAGAGGGTTGTCAGTGTACATGACTCAACTGCTACATTGCCCCAAGATGCCCAGATTCATCAGGTGGATTGGAGAAAACACCAGGAGCTGACTCTTGGACATGCCTAGTTAGTGCTTATTAATTTAAATACTTAACTGCAATTAAATGCTGCTACACGGTGCGTAAAACCGCTCAAACATGGGTTTTTACACAGAAAGATGAAAGTAATAGAAATAGCCCAAAAAGGCCAATAAAACTAGATTCTGAGCTGAAACCACTTCTCCAGGTGGCAGATAAGCTGATTCAAAGCTCACCACTCTCACTGATGATCAGAGAAGCGTCCCTCTATCTCAGAAATGTCTGGGCAACACAGAAACTTACAAACAGCCCAGAATTCAGCAAAATCTGAAAACCGGACTCTAGTAACACTAGAAAGGTGGGAAACAGGTACAGAAATAGGATTTTTTTGTTTTGTTTTGTTTTTTTTTTCCCAAAAGTTAGAGCAGATACAAGTAAAAAAACACTTTTAAAGCAGACATAGACAGGTGTATTATGATCAATGAGAGAAATAGACTGCAGAAGGTCAATAAAACCCAAAAAGTCAGAAGTCCGATAAAACAAATTTATGCAGTAATTCGAACTATTTATAGAGGTCCATGCAATATGACAGAAGTAAATAGGATATATTACTGTGCTGCTAAATTTATAACTGATAAAGTTCTACTACAAGAAAACAGGGTAGCAAGGGAAAGGAAGGGGAGAAATCGAATACCATCATGGAAGTATTGAATCAACAAAACCATAAAGCAATTAAGACAAGAAGTGTCACTGTTAGAAGACTATAGAAGAGGAAATAGATCAACAAAAATACTAAGAAAGGTAGATGTGATATAAGCAATGCACACTATTAGAACAGGCCAGAATCTATCATGTACTATTGCAAATAACAAACTAAAGTTTTCAGCACAGGAGGAAAAACTTAGAAGATACACATATAAATATAAAGGAAAAGTACTAAGTAAGCAATTTATTGATGACCCAAAAAGTTCTATAGAGAATTAGGAAACAAGGCAAAAGGAATTGAAAAACTGCCAAAAAAAGAGGAAATAGATACATTTTGGATAAGTATCTATGAAGATCCTGTGGAACACAACAAATATGCTAAATGGACAGAAGAAGTAAAAGAAAGAATAAGAAGTTTAAAGGTACAGGATATGAACTGGGATGAAGTAACAGCCCAAGAGATTGAAACAAAGTGAAGAAAAGCCACTAATTGGAAAACCCCAGACCCAGATGCAGTACCTAACTTTTTGGTTAAAAGTATCAACATCTTTGCATGAAGATTTTAGCCAGAAGTAAGAACTATTTATATGCACAACCCAAACAGACACCAACCTGGCCAACAACAGGCAAAACAATGCTCCTACTTAAGAGTGAACCTGAAAGCTACCCCAAACATTATAGACCAATAACTTGCCTTTCGACAAGGTATAAACTATACATGGGAATTGATGCTGACAGAGTTTATAGTGATTTAGAAGAAAACTCAAGTATGGCAGTAGAAAAAAAGGGAAATAAAAGAAAGTCATATGGAACAAAGGATCGTTTGTTGGTAAATAAAGTCATACTGGAGAACTGTAAAAAGGGGAACAATCTAGGTATGTCATAGATTGATTATGAAAAAGCATTTGATAGTATCCCACATTCATGGATAAAAGGGTGCTTAAAAATGTATAAGATACACCCTACACTGATCGATTACATTACAGTGACCATGAAACAGTGGCAGACCACTTTGCAATTAAGCCATGATAAAGGATAGATTATTATCCAAGGGATAAAAATTCAAAGGAGGTATTCTAGGATGACTCTCTGTCACCTTTGCTATTCTGCCTTGTCATTAACCCATTAAGCTGTTTACTTAACAGCTTAGGCCATGGCTCCAATTTGGCTCCTAGAAAACAACAAAGTGTAAAGACTTCTCATCTTCTCTTTGTTGATGATTTAAAACTGTATAGCTCATCAAATGAGGAACTGAAAGCACATCTGCAGGTTGTCAAAACTTTTTCAGATGATATAAGAATGTCATTTGGTCTTGATACGTGTGCAAAAGCAACCTTTAAAGCAGAAAAAACACACCACCAGAAAAACATCAGTTTGGGACAAGAATGTTATACAAAAGAACTCAAGCAAGAGGGAGTGTATAAATATTTGGGAATTGATAAGGATCAACAATAAAACATGAACAAATGCAAATAAAACTTAGTAAGGAATACTTTAGAAGACTTAATTCTGAAAACAGCATTAACATCTAAGAACGAAATCCAGGCTATAAACCAGTTTGCTCTTCCTGTCCTAACTTACAGTTTTGGTGTGATTGACTGGCCCCAAAATGTGATGGATAGATTAGATAGGAAAACAAGAAGTATGTTTCATGATCACCAAATGATTTATAAAAATCAGTGCATACTAAGATTATATATTCCGATTCTGAAGGAGGGCTAGTCCTCCTTGAAACTGATTACATGTATAGCTCTACAATTGTGAAACTCTACACTTATCTGCTGACCTGACAAGACCCAAATGTAATGAAAGTTTTGAAACATGAGGAAAATAAATCTAAGATGACTTCTCTGCTTAATTTAGTTGAAGCATATCAGCATCAAGCAGGAATGGAAATCAAACCAGAAGCAGATAAAAATCAGGCAGCAGCAGAATGTGCCAAAAAACAAAACAAAGAATATAAGGTTAAGGACCAGATGAGAAGGCAAGAAATGTGGAAAATGCATAGATATATTTGCAAGTATAGAAAAATTCTGGAAGAACCTCATATTGATCAGGAATGAATGTAAGAATAGTTAAGCAGAGGTGAATTTAAACCAAGAGATGAAAGGTTAATATTTGCAGTCCAAGATAGTGGGCTACTTACATGCTGGTTTACAAAGTCCATTGAACATGTGGGAGAAACAGACAAATGTAGGTTTTGTTAAACCAAATTGGAAACAATCGCCCACCTTGTTGCTGGTTGTGACATACTAATGACTGTATACTGCAAGGCATAATAATGTGGCAAGACTGTTGCACTGGGGTTTGTGCGAACATTATGGTATTGAAGTGGCTGAAAAACACTGGAAACATGAGCCACAAAGCGTCATAGAAAATGAAGAAGTTTATATGACATGGGATCACCCATTACCAACAGTTCAAAAGACAGATCCTAGAAAATCAGATATAGTGGTCCAAGAACAGAAAACAAAAGTAGTATTGATCATTGAAATCACTGCACCCAGTGACTACAGTGTCTTGCATACAGAGAGACACAAAGTCATAAAATATCACGATCTGCAGGCAGAAATGAGAGCAATGTGGAAGAAAGATACTCAGACAGTTCCAATAGTAATAGGAGCAATGGATCTTATAAAAAAGAATTTACAATTGCATTTAAATATGTTACCAATTCATGTAACCCTATACGAACTGCAGAAGGAGTCATTACTAGGCACATTGCGGGTGCTGTGAAGAGCACTTTTGGCTGACATCAAAGATTGAAACAATATCAATTTCATGAACTTTAATCATACTTTGACTTAGGAATGGAGGTCCATTCCCATCATAGTATTAAAAACCCAAAAGATTTGGAGAAATAAAAAAGATATCCAGACCAGTGTTGCTTAAATTGGCACCATCCTGCCTAAATCAAACTTAATTGGTATTGGCAAAGGTAAAGGTGCATCCAGATATCAAAGATACCTTGATTTCTTTTCCATATTAGTATACATGCAGATGCATCAAAACCCAACAACCTTCTTTCTGGCCTTCTAGCAGCCCACCCAGCCACCAAAAATATGAAAGAATGACCTGCAATCAATATTTTCATATACCCTGCTAAGATGCAAATGAAATTGTCACACACATAACATTAATGCAAGCAAAATAAACTATAGTATATAAGACCTGTACATTTCTGAAGACCACCTGCCTTTCTTTTGAATTAAATCAGTAGACTTACCATCCTAAGCCAAATTCAAAGTTCTATCAAAAAAAATGAGATGAATACTTTCCTTCAGCAACACCCTGACTAACCAATGCTGCCTTCAAAACTGCATTAAATTGACTAGGCAATACAGACCTATCATCTTAAAAATGAAAAACTAAATCAGTTTGCCTAACCAATGTTCTCTTTCTCAATGAATGAAACCATCTTACTCAACATAGCACAGCCTCAAGATTCCTCACCAACTCCATCAAACATTCTTAAACTCTCCAAAAGTTCACTAATCAGAAAGGCACACTGATGTAAACAAAACTGATAAGGTCAGACACAACACATTTAAATCAGTAGTAGCTAAAAATGCATGCATGTCCTTCAACAGTACCTTCAGCAACTGCCTTCCAGTAAGCATCCTACCATCTAGTTTTACACCCTTAACTCTCTTCCAGCCTTTCAACAATTTCCCGATTAAACAATGCTTCATAAAATCAAAAGTGCCTGCATACTAGGCAGGCACATTTATCACCACTAAATGAAGACAAATCAATCTCACTCCACACTGAGCTGCCATCTATTCACAATATACTTCATTACAAAGCACATTGACCACTCCCCGTTCTGCAAAGGCAAATCACTCACAAAACCCACAGCATTCAATGATGTCTTTATAGACTCTGCCCAAGACTGTCGAATTAACCACCATGCGATAAATTCCAGGATCTCAAACCTGATCTGGACCTGCTGCTGCTGCTGGTAGTTATTCTGGCTCTGGGGCTAAAGCTCCAAACATGTAGAACTGAAAATATTATAAACCATCAGCTAGCATATTTGATCACATTGGAACATACTTAGTAGGGAAAGAAGCATTAATATTACGAGACTATAAAGCCAACTTCCTCAACAGTAATTGAACCATATCAGCCGTCACAGACTTTTTTAACAATACCTCTACCACCTCTTCATTATCTAAATATAAAACTATCCTTTTATTTTACAAGCCCTCCTTCCAAATACCATTGCCCTAATGGTTATTAACTCCAAAAAAGTAATATCTCTCTTTGTTGCATCTGACCAATCATAAGACCATAGAAAGGAAAACCACTTGCCCTAAAAACAAGCTTTCATGCCTAATCAGCCTCTGCTGAATCAGTATAAAGCTGAAAGCTATCCAACAAAACCCAGTCCTCTTGCTGCATGGAAAGGCCATTAGAATTTACTAAGAACTTATTCTATGTTAACAAATTCCCATTGATGCTATTATTCATCCTGATCCTATGATGTTTTTTCTTGCTACCCCTTCAACGATTCACCAAAGGCCTGCTACAAGTCTTACCTGGTCGTATCACTCTTACATTCAAAATTCAACAAAACTAATAATGACATCACTTCATTTAAATACCTTTTGATTTGCTCAACATACTTCCAGTTAAAAGCTCAAAAGACACCAACTGATAAACCAAGGAGGGTCAACACTGTCTCTGGGATTTCTTACTTTCCTTTGTTAGTGGCATCAAAATATCTTACACATTTATAAAAATATATGTGTTCCTGCCATCACTCCTTTCTTACCATCTACTACCAGGAGAGAATCACCTAAATAATGAACTGCTCTCTGACTAGAAACTGTCTGTTCCCAAATCCGCTGCAGGACTGATACACAGCCTACTGAACAACCCACGGTCATTATCTTATTAAAATAAAACCTAATACAGAGGCACATGCCTAATATTGGTCATTCTTCTTCCTTTATAGGTAGCAAAAGAAAGTCAACTCAGTATCTAAGGCTACCAGCCAAGGATTACTGAAACTACAATTTACCTCTTTCACATCATCAAGAGATGTGTGTTCCACCCTTACCTCATCCTTGTCTATATGATCAGTTACCATGCGGTAAACTGGAAGGTGACATATCAGGTAGTATTCACCTGACCTCTTCCTTGAAACTAACCTTAATGGTGAAACTCTATATTCCAGAAATACAGGAAAAAACCCATGGACCTAAAATTCTACCTACCTGCACCTCTTTAGCCAATAGTACCTGAATAATGTCCTCTTTACCTTTAACTGATTTTAAGTTACTTCGGAGTTGCTCATAACTTTGCACTAACAACTTAATGAAAAACCTTCTTGTGTACCTTGTGAACCATCTACTTAGTTCTTCTACAACTTTTTAATGGGTAATTTACCAAACAAGCCATTAAATACTCAAGCCCCACAATGGCATATTTTAGCCAGTCACCCAGCTTTCCACAAAAGTGGGAATTGACCCTCCATCCCTGTAAAGCTACCTCTTCCCTTAGAATTTGTCTTGTCTATCATCCCTAACCTAATATCCTGTTGTGGCCATGTATTAAAAGACCAACAAACCTTAGACTTATTCGATCCTTCATCTTCAACTGCATTCATAAGCCCCCCCCCACTATTTTATCTATTATAGAACCTAAGTGTCAGTATGTCTTTAATCCCAGTGAAGAGACCGTTAAACAACCGAAAATGCTGTTTATGCCATAACCAAGTGTTTCCTCCCCTTAACTGCTGTGCTTCCCTTTTACTCAGGAAATATGGCAATAGAAGAAAATATTGCTCTGGGCCTGTCTTAAGGATTACAGCCATGAAATACACTAACCCCAGCAACCAATTTTCCCATGACCTTGTGCTGAACCTGCTCTGCCTCCTTCTTCCTAGTACAGCCAAATCTGCAGAAAGATCCTTGCATCCTGGAGCCTCTGTCTAAGTGACCCATTTAGCTCCAACTGCATCAATAAGTTTAAAAACATCAACAAAGTCCTCTTGACAAATGTTTTTTTTACAACTACAGGAATGTCAGGCATAATGAAAATGCCCTGCCTACTTACCAAAAGGGGGGGGTGCACTCCTTGCTGACTGAGGGCTGAGGCACCCCGACTCAACTATCATTCTGCTGATGCTCCTATTTGCATGAATGGCAATTGAGGAAAAGTAGTTTCTCCCTCTGGTAGCTCCCCTAACAAACTTAGGGCCTACACTGGCCCATTTAAAGTTTGTCTAATCAACATCACTGGAGAATACAGAATATTAGAAAACCAACTATCCAATGCCAGTTTAAATAATGATAAATCATTTGCCATTCTTACATGTATAGGTAATGAATTCCACATCCTTCCGGCTCTAATATGAATGAAAGATATCTTTAACTTTAAATTGGAAATAGGAATTCTTACATTTAAATGTTTATTCCTTGTACCAATACCATGGTCAATAAAGTCAACATCTAAAATGGCATCCAATAATTTCTCTGTAAAGCATCTATATATTATAATAAGGTTACCTCTTAGAAACTGGGAAGCCAAATAATGCAAAGACAAATATACCAGTCGTTCTTTATAGGATAAGTTGTGACAGCCATCTGTCTGTCTTTTTCTGAACCCATTCCAACCTCTTCACTTGCGAAACATTCAGTGCACATAAAGGGCCTCCATATTCAATAATCAGTTTTATACTTACTAAATAGCTCTTTAGTAACACCTGACTATGTCTGCATGAGAAACATTGAAGGATATTCCTCATAAGACTATAACATTTCCTAATAATGTTTGTCACATTAACTAAAAAGTTAAGATTTGCATTTTCCATGATACCTAGCTCTCTCATTACCTCTGATGAAATACACACCTGAATGTCCAGAAAGTAAGGATATTAATCATTACTATTCTCAGAATGTAAAATGATAGATTTTTCCAAAAAAAAAAAAGCACAGCAGTACTCCAAGGCTGATACATGGCTCATATACATGATTTTTTGTGTGCTGGAACTTCCTATATCGGAACTGTTTTTGATCATAGATACCTTTGGTGCTGTTGCTGGTGACTATCATTTATGAAGATTTATCTGGTCAGCCTTGGAGTACTCCTGTGCTTTTTGTTTTTGGTTTTACTGGTTTCTATAAGCTTTAGAAGTGCCTATTCCCTGGCCACTTTCGCTTTATTTTTATGATAGATTTTTCCATTGTTTAATATCATACCTGTGGTATATATAGGTTATCCAAGCAAGACTCCAACAGATACCACTCACTAGCATTAGATGCTGCTTGCCCTTTCTTAGTATCGTTGGTGAACTTGCTTAACCATACAGTTAGATTTCAAACATTCTGACATCACTAGACTAAATAATAGTGACCCCAAGACTGAAACCTGAGGCACTCCCATGGCCATCTATCTAAACTTGGAGTAGGCATTTTTAATTCAAAATCTGTAGGCTCTACCCAGTAGCCATTTGGATACCCATTTAGCTAAGTAGCCAGATTATCAGTTCTCATTAAAGTCCTTATATCTGCTTCATGGGGATAGAGTCAAAAGCCTAGCCAGATCCAAAAACACAACTCTAGCATGTAGTGAATTGTCCAACAAGTCAAAAATATGCTCATAAAAACCTTTTAAAATAGTATTCGACCTGATAGGAAACCACCTTGATATATATATATATATATATATATATATATATATATATATACATATATATATATATATATATATATATATATATATATATATATATATATATATATATATACATATATATATCTACACACACACACACACACACACACACACACACACACACACACACACACACACACACACATATATATATATATGGATTCACTTCAGAAGACTGAAAAGTCACAATCTCAAATTTCATAAGACTGAAGCCCAAAATCCTGAAAACTCAAAATCCTGAATCCCAAAAGACTGACAACACAAAGGATACACATAGTGACAATATTCCAGTACAAGGACACACACAAACACATGCAAGACAAAGCATAGCAGTTTTCACCAAGTATGAGAAGGGGGGCAAGCCCTCCTGCACCCCCCATGTGGGGAGCTGTGCCCTCCGCACCCCCCTGCTACTTAAATATATCAACTCCGAGATCGCTCTCCACAGAAAAAAATGGCAAACATACCATCACATGTTTCATGATTGCCTGTTGTAACCTTAATAATGTTCCCTTTTAACTTGCTATACTACAACATAACTCACAATAGTGTAGTGAAGTGCAATCTCGGCACTGACATATTTAAGTAGCAGGGGGGTGCAGGGGGGCTTGACCCCCTGCTTATACTTGGTGGAAAGTAATATGGTTTGTGTTGTCTATAGTCAGTATATGTATCCTGTGTGTTTTCAGTCTTTTGGGATTCAGGATTTTGAGTTTTCAGGGTTTTGAGTTTTCAGGGTTTTGGGCTTCAGTCTTATGAAATTTAAGAGTGTGATTTTTCAGTCTTCTGAAGTGAAACTATATGTGTATATATATATATATATATATATATATATATATATGGATCAGCTTTAAAACCTCGAAATCGCGTTTGCCCGACACACTAATGACCGACACGAAAAGACCGACAACAAAAAACGCCGACAACGCAAAACACCGAAAACCATTACACCAACACACTACACGTAAACAACACAGTACACTACATAACATATGCACTATCCCTAACCCAAACCCTAACCCTAAGGTCCGACACTACCGCACACTTACCCTACCTGCACCCTAACCCTAACTCACTTACCCACCCCTAAACCCACAGTCCCTCACTATCGCACACACACCCTACCTGCACCCTAACCCTAACTCACTTAACCCACCCCTAACCCACAGTCCCTCACCATCTCACACACACCCTACCTGCACCCTAACCCTAACTCAGTTAACCCACCCCTAACCCACAGTCCCTCACCATCGCACACACACCCTACATGCACCCTAACCCTAACTCACATAACCCACCCCTAACCCACAGTCCCTCACTATCGCACACTTACCTGTCCGCTCCCTAACACTAAATCCCTCACTCGATCGCACACTTACCGAGTCCGTCGGGTTCTCACCTTGTCGGTCATCTGCGTTGTCGGTATTCTCGTCCCGTCGGATTCCGTGTCGGGCAAACTCGATTTCGAGGTTTTAAAGGTGACCCATATATATATATATATATATATATATATATATATATATATATATATATATTTAATCTATTTTGAAATCCAGACGCCCATATAACCAACGTTCATTTACGCGAGATTAAAATACCAAAAGATGAAATACTCAAATGGCAAACTTTTCCCAGGATAAGTAACCACTTGCCCAAATGTAAACAAAACACACACTGAGATAAGTTTAACCCACCTAGGAGGGAGGCTACACCCCCCTAAACCCCCCTAACTATATATACTAACTCCAAGATTGAAACACACTGGAGAAAAGACGTGTTGGGCAAGTGTTTACTTAACCTGGGAAAATATCTACTGCTTGGGTATTTCATCTTTTGCTATGTTCAGCTCATGTAAATGAATGCCGGTGCTATGGGAATCCGGATTTCAAAGTAGATCCATAAATATATTGCAGCCAAAGACCAGAACTTGCTTACAGGAAAGCCACAGTGTCCTCTCAAAGCACTTATCCAATATGTAAATCAAACTAATACGCTAATAGTTCTATACCATGTACCCTGGTTTACTTTTGAAAATAGGAACTATTATAGCTTTCTTATAAAGTTCAAGAACAAATGCTGTTCTATACCACGTACCCTGGTTTATTTTTGAAAATAGGAACTATTATAGCTTTCTTCTAAAGTTCAAGAACAAATGCTGCCTTGAATAATTTTTGGAATAAATAAGTTAAGCATGGGATCAACTTTTCAGATATTCGTTTTAAGAAATATACATAAAAATCATCAGGTCCTGTTGATGAATTTTAATTTATTTTAGATAAGGCTTGCTGTACCATTTCCTCATTCATATTGGGACAAGTGCCTTTAAGTAGTATGGTTAAATCATTTCCTAAGATCCCTTCAGAGTAATTACTACACAAATCATCTGCAAGCAATTTCACTAATACATTTAAGTCAGTGATTATTTGAGACCCATCTTTCAATACTATTCTGGAAGAATCATCTGGACTATAATGTCTGAAGTGTTTAAATCAACCTTTGATATTATCCTACTGATTAGCTGTTACATGTATCTTAATCAGATCTTACTCTTTTAATAGTCATGAGGAACATTTTTCTGAATTTATTGCAATTGTTCCTATTTGAAACTGAAGGGGAATCTTTATATCTTCTCTAAAAATGTATCTTTTTCCTTCTCAGTTTAGATAATTTCAAACTCCACCATGGATGTCAATCATCCTTACAGGGTGTTTTTACTCTAACTGGAATGTGGTAGTCTATCAGACTATTAACAAAACTGCAAAAAAAAAAAAAAATCCCAGATCTCACTTATATCATTATTCTCAAAACTTGCATACTAGTTCCAAGTTTCAATAGCCTCCTTAATCGATTCAAAGCCTGATTGGCATTTTTTTGTCAGTATTTCAGAATGCTTAAGCAACTTATGATGTGTGAAAACAAATCTTAAAGCTTACAGTTAAGTGGTCAAAGCTTTTCAATTCAGGATCTATGTTACAACCATCCAGATTTAATCTCATAGAGATTCAAGCAACATCCAGTAAGTTAGTTCCTCTAGTTGCCTCATTTGCTATTTGAGTATAATCATTTGTCGAACTTTCAGTTATCCGCTAGTTTAATATATTTGATAATGTAGCAGGAGCTACCCAGCCTGCATTAGGAGCATTCAGGCCCCCAGCATTTAAATCCACCCTGTCCAGAAAACTCTTTCTAAAGGTTGCTCAGCCATCTCCTTTGCAATACCAGAAGACTGGTAAAATACTACTATATACATTTTAGCATCACTGAAATCTATATTCCCTAAGAGAAGTTTAGAGATCATATCATCAAATTTTGTGACAGAATCATACTTACTTGTCATATAGACAGACATCCCAACTTCTTTCCTATCAGTTCTAAAATTGTGATGACCAGAGAAACCTGGTATCGCTATTGGTTTAATTCAGCTGTAAAATTTCTGTAATCAATAACACATCAGTCCTATTATCAGCCATACAGGCCTCTAAATCAGAAGCCCTTTCAAACTTGCCTTATTATTATCAGTTACAATCAATGACTTTACTCTAAAAAAGTTTTAATTAATTTAGTCAACTGAGTGCAAATTATCCTGTTGACTAAATTACTTAAGTGCAACCTGTCCATATTAAAGAGCTTAATGTTTTCATCAAAAAATTCCCAAAGGTGGATTACTTGAACAGAATTATGTAAAGGTTTGCACTTTATTCAATTTATGAAATATATTGCTCGCCATTTAATCTCATTCTGAAAACATGGAATTGGAAGAAGATCACTAAAAAATTTAAATTTGAAATGTTTATTCAAATAAATAATGCTGTTTACAGGTGTATGGAATATGTCAACATTAGCTCTTCCTATATCACTACATCCAAAGAAAACAATGACAGGGTCATATCTCATGCCTTGTCTGAATAATAACATATAATAAGTGAATATAAGCACAAAAGAGATGCATAGAGTTTTAAAAAGTTATTCTTTAGATTCATGAGGAATCCTAAACTGCCTACAACATCAGAGCTACATGGAATGTATATGGCAAGAACCATTACACTTAGCATCATATGAATATATTAATATTGTTGCCCTGGTATCATGCATTAAGGCCTCTGCTATATGTCCAAGGCAGCTGCAATTCTCAGGGCATGCTACAAAGTTGAACAGTGAAATGGCTATGTAGGTCTACTGTGGTCCCTATGGTAAAAAAAAAAAAAAACAAATACCTCTCAAATGGCTTGCCTTTTTCTAAAAAAATCTTCAGATAACACAATATACTTAGATCTATACAGTTTTTTAAAGGTTTCCTCATGTAGGTTTGTATGAAATGTAGGTTTGCACAAACCTTATGCTGGGTAGTTTATATAGCCCCATAACATATTTTCAGTAAAGTATAGTGTATGACTTCCTTTCAGGCTAGGCAATACAATATGTATCCCACCAATATTTTTGCCAAGTTGACATTAGAACAGAACTAAAAAGCTCCATAAAAGTAATGTTTTCTGATGTTTAAAAATATGAAAAAAAAAACAAGTAACCACAAACTGTTTATTGAATTGAATGCTTTTGTCAGGCATTTTCCCCAACATGTTTCAGAATAAAAACAGCTGTAACCAACTTCCGTTTAAAATAGCAACCAGTCAAGTCCCATGTATGAACAGTGCTGGTTCAACTTGCTTCTCCACTGTAGCAGCATGCATCAGAGTTCTGTTTTCATAGCTACAAGTTGCAAAAATGCACCAAATGACAGATCACATACTTCAGTAGCACTTGCAAGTAAAAACAAAGAAATTAGTGATATTATTCTGTGTCTACAGGTGTAGCTGGTTATGCAGTGTTGTAGTGGAGTATTTTGTTGATTTAGCATACTAACGGGAATTGTATTATTTGTACAGTTGCTATTTTATTATTTAATAAACAAAGTAGGACTTATGTGCTGTTATAGTGCTATCGTATAGTTGGTGATAGCAATGTCCCTGCTATGGATTGTACAGAATATTTATAAAACATTTTAACCTGCCAGCATTACTTACTTAGCATCGCCATTTGTTATACATTCCATATGTACTGATGACACTGCAAAAATGAAAGCAGCTTGCATTTGAGGGGTCAAGTTTCATCTATTATACTTTTATGATGAGTTTACTGCAATAAAAATAAATAAAACAAATATTTAACAGAGTTTGTTGTGTTGCATTATTATATGCTGATATATATATATATATATTGTATGTGTGTGTGTGTGTATGCATTTTTTCTTCAAATTAGATGTGCATGTGACAGGATGGTATAGCACTTTGACAAGGCTTATGTTTTATTTTTATTAATTTCTTTCATATATTTTTTTCTTTTCTCTTGTGATGATAGACTGTTTACCCTTTTCCTCACAGTAGTGCAATCTCAAAACTGGTATACATAATATGCAGGGGTGTGTGGGGGCACATGGTGTCTTGCCCCATCCTGCAAAAACATAGATTTTGGTTGTTTAGTCTTGTTCAGTGTTTTGGAAAATCAGTTATATGGGCTCGACCATGTTACTTTTGACTTTCTTAAACTTTGATTTTCTGACATAGAGTCATATATATATATATATATATATATATATATATATATATATATATATATATATAGAGCTATGTTTATATATATATATATATATATATATAAAATATGACTGTATCTTCAAACATCAAATACTCATAAGAGGGAGGTGAGAAAGAATAAGCATTTTAGAGTGAAACGAAAATGATCAAAAATGAGAAAAATAAAACAAACTTTTTTGCAGAGGAGGAAACTCCTCTGCACCCCCATATGCCTTGCTAAGTATACATACCAGTTCTGAGTCCACAAAACTGATCCCGCTACACTGTGATCGCATACAAAAGGCTGCCCGGTCAAACTCCATTGAAAAATACATTCACTCTTATATATATATATATATATATATATATATATATATATATATATACATATATATATAAAACTAATTTATGTATATTTAATATGCTGAATAGGCGACATATTAAATGATAACTCAAAACATCTTTGATAACATGCCGACAATTCATTATATTGACAACACAAATTAGAGACATTCGGTACAACACAAAAGGAAACAAATATCCTTTTCCAGTATCCTACCCATAACACTAGTACATATTCACCCTTACCTTAAAAAATCCCTTTTTGAACCACTGCCATGAGACAGAACAGCTGAAACACTCAGCAAGCATATTCACGGGCATGCACACACACACACACACACACACACACACACACACACACACACACACACACACACACACACACATGCACACACACACACACACACACACACACACACATGCACAGAAACACACACTCACCCCAATAACACTAAATCTAGCCCTTCACTTTACTGTAACTCTAACCCTACCCCCTACACACTAACACATACACTAACTCTATCCTTTACCTATTCCTGATACACACATACTTGCATATGCATTAGACCTAGCTCCTTACCTAACCCATATTCTAACCCTAATGAACTCACATCAATACACAAACCCCCTGCCTGCCCACAAATGCATTTACTTTGTCGACCAGCCCTGAAGTTGTCCAGTCATCCATTTGCATAAACTGCCTTTCGCACAACACATACCAGAGTTGACTTAGTCATAAACATTTATTTATATTTGTATTTATTTATTTATGTATTTTTCCTTTGTTGACTACTTTAATCACACTAGGCTGGTGGTCTCTTTCCAGGAGAAATTCAAGATAATATAAATACTACTAGGAAAAAATTGTCCGGGGCATCAGGGAACTTCCCTTACTCTTTTCATTAGTGGCCATGAGATCTTTAGCACCCACTTAAGCCACCTCCAACTTAAGCAGATGGGGCCACAGTTTAACATCCCATCCGAAGGACAACATAGCCAGGAGTGCAGTACCTCCCTAATGTTGTATTGCAGTGTCAGCAGTCCAATCACATGGAGTGAGAAAAGAAACCACAGCCTTCTAGTCTTCCAGCACCAAAGGCAAGTGTGGTATCTGTTACACCACTGACACTGCATACACATGTCAACCAAGTGAACTGTAACCATGCACACACACACACACACACACACACACACACACACACACACACACACACACACACACACACACACACACACACACACACACACACACACACACACACACACACACACACACACACACACACACACACACACACACACACACACACACACACACACATATACACATAAAGTATGTGCATGTATCACAGTTTATTGGGCGGCTTCCATTTTCTACAGTTTGCTATGTAAGCATTCATACGTAAGTTCTCTGAGAGTAAGACTGATTAAGGCCTTTGCTGTCTTCATATAAGTCATATATGTAAATAATTAGCGGAGGCATTATTTTTCTTTTTGTGCTGTCCCTGCCTTACTTACTTTTACATCTGATATTGAAAACATCATGCTGCATCACAAAGTCGAAAGTTCTGGCCTCCTTAATTTACTCTTAAAAATATCATTCATTATTTGAGGCATATATTGTGCTTTTAGCTGATTACATATATTCCATTTTGCTGTTATTCAACAATATTTTCATTTATTCCATTTGTCAGGTTAAAAAAACATTTCTACTTTAGATGTATTAAAAAATAATTGCTCCTGTAATGTGTGTGTTTTTTTTATTTAGCTTGGTTCAGATTTTAATGATGAGTTTTCAGCCTGCAAATTTGTGTCTGACATCATTAGTGTCTTTTATGAAGGAATAATTAAAAAAATATACTGGAATGCTTGAAGAACCTTGTTATTTTCTCCACATCAGATCATTTGTTAATATGACTTTAATTATAACAGATGGAACATTGCAACAGGCTACCTGGGCTGTGTTTCGTAGCTTCAATGGAGAGAGGATATGTCATCTGCACTGTTTATAAAATATTGCTTTCAAATGAAATCTCCTATTTTCTCCTTTACCTTGCCATTTTGATAGTATAGGATGCTTTTCGATTTCTCTGATGTTTTTAATTCATTATCACTCTCTCTCACTATATATATATATATATATATATATATATATATATATATATATATTTATAGATATAGTATTCATATGCATATGCATACACACATACACCCACACACACACAGACACACACACACACACACACACACACACACACACACACACACACACACACACACACGCGCGCGCACACACATACACACATGTATATATATATATATATATATATATGTACACACACACGCACACACACACACACACACACATATATGTATGGATCATCTTCAGAAACTCGAAGTTTCAAAACTTTGAACTTCAAAATGCCGAAACCGTAAGACTGAAGTTATGAAATTTCAAACATTTTGATGGAGATCACTGTACAGTGAGGAATGGGAAATTTACCATTTTCATCACTGTAGTACGATCTCAGAGTTGTTATATTTATTTAGCAGGGGGTGTGAGGGTGCAGGGGTAAAACATTTTTTTTTTCATTTTGTTTTAGAGGTTTCAAAACTTTGATCTGCTGGTCTCAAATGTTTGAAGGGCGAAGTTTTGAAACTTTGAGCTTTAGAAGTAGATCCGTAGATATATACATATATATATATATATATATATATATATATATATATATATATATATATATATATATCTTACATCAAATGCATCCTTAAAGTACTACAGACTGGCAGAAAATGATGTTACTGTGAGGAATATAGAAATCTGAGTTATTGGATCAGATACACAAAAAGCTAGACTGTAGAACACAATGGACATTAAGTTTGGTTTTTATTTCACTTCATTTATTGAGGACAGCAGAAGCTGACTGAAGTTTTAACATTCATTGTTTGTAGACACTGGCTAGACTAAACGGATGTATATTCAGTGGTCATGCACAGCTAGGTTATTTTTTTTTAATAGAGATTTGTGTTTTTGACATTACAAAAAATGTCTTTATCCATGCTTTTGAGTAAAGAAAGAAACATATTATTCCTTCCTTATTAAATGATCAAAAATTATAAAAGAAAAATATTATTCAGAAGACTAAAATTTTGCATATAAGCCTTTGCTGTTAAAATGGATCACATTTTTGCTAGAGAACATATACACTAAATATTTTTCACTGTTGCTGCATGAAAATCTAAGCTATGCAAACGTCTTTGGAGAGGTTTCAAAGCCTTGGATAGTGCCAGGTGTCTTCTTTTAGAAACATCATCAATGAGGCCAGAAATGGAAGGATTTCAAAGCAGATTCAAACAGTCAGATGACCTTGTAAGATAGGTATCCAGTCACACACAGCCAAGCACAGTACTGCATGCTCAAAAGGAAATGATCATAAATCTTTTACTGTTTTTAAATCTTTTGCAAGCTGTGGTGAGGAACACCAGGTTTTCCTTATTGTTTGCTTTTCCAGTGCATACTGTTAATTATGTTATAAAAGAATGTTATAATATTGTGATGGATTTTTTAAGCTGACTCCATTACTACCTCATTATATTTCAGGTAAAATGTGTTTATATTATGTAGCCAGAGTAGGTAGACCAGTGAATTTAATGAAGACACATTCCTACTACTAGAATGTGTTCTTGGCAACATCGTTTTTCTGAAGTTATTCTCAGACAATAAACTCACCCAGAAACTTAGTAATTCTGCTGTCATGGCATTCAATACACCATAAAAGTCGAAAGTGTGCCAAACCATTCACATTTTTGACACAAATAAACACAAAATAGCTCAAATGAGCTGTACTGATAAGAAGGACTTTTCTGTTTCCCCGCTCAGAGTCACACTTCGTAGTGAACAAACAGTAGATAAAGTCCTTTCCCAGTTCATAGTACATTATTCTGTTTCATACCCTTGCGGAATCAATGGTAGTACCCATAAACAGTGTGCTCACCCAGAATGGCCTTTCTCTTCTTGCATTTAGTTCATTACTTAACAATACCTACTGAAGACTACTTTAAATAAAACATGTTACTTTGTAACTCTGTGACCAGCTAGCAAGCATTACCGTACCACTATAAAAAAATTCCAATTGGGTAGCTCTAGCAAGTAGAGAGTAACCATTATTATAACTTGTCTCACTTTTAAACTAATCCACTGTAGATATTATTCCTTCCTTTCTAACAAACTCTAAATAAAATCATCAATTTATAGTCTTCATGACAAACAAAATAGCAGTACTATATTCTGCATTCCACAATTTACTAAAGCCACTGGTGAAAAATAGTTTATTTATTTATTTATACATGCATATATGTTTCTATTTGTTAAGCAGAGTAGAACACTGATCCAAATGGACTATTTTCAAGCTCATCCTGATGAGTACATAAAACTATGCAATAAATACAAACATTAACATAGAAAACAATAACAAACTTCAGAAACCACAGGTTATAGTACAACAGTGCACACATTGTCAGTCAGCTCTATGTAGAATGTCCATCATGTGAATATGCAAAGAAAAAGAATACAAATAAAGCATATGATAGTACATTTTATACAGTACATTTAAAATTTACAGATGTATTATGGCAGCTAAATAAAAGGGTAAATAAAGAAAAGAAGTTTAGAGATGATGTGAGTGAGACAAAATGAGGAAACTAAGAGCAAGAATAATAATTGAAAATAAATAGTAGTTGCTTACCTATGGGATTGCCTGGGTCTATATCAGAACATCGAAGTATTAAAACTTGGAATGTTCTGATATCAAACACTATTCAGCGAACGCTAAGAATAGCAAAGCTGCAGAACAGCGAATTCTTTCCTCGGGAAAGAATTTGGTTGGCCGTTTCTGTGGCTTCGCTATTCTTAGCAGTGTGGTGGAAAGTTACGGGTTGGTTACAGATAAGTGTGGGATTGTTTGTACGTTAGGGTTAGGGGCGGGTTAAATGAGTTAGGGTTAGGGCGTGGGTTAGGCATGTGTGCGATAGTGACAGACTTTAGGGTTGGGGTGGTTTAATTGAGTTAGGGTTAGGGCGTGGGTTAGGAGAGTGTGCGATAGTGACAGATCTTAGGGTTAGGGTTTGGGTTAAGGTAAGTGGGTAGATAGTAGTGTATGTTTAGTTTAGTGTAGCATTAGATGTAGGAATTTAAGTGTATGTGTGTGGTTGCTGTTTGTTTGATGTGCTTGTCTTGTGTATATGTGTTTCAGAGCAGCAAATTTATTCCATGGGAAAAAATTTGCTGTTCTGAATGTTCGATATTTTCATGTTTAGATGTTTTGGGGCCGATGTAATATCGTTTGCTATTTTCATCTTTCCATAACGTGATATAAATGCGATTGCCTCACTCTTTAAGCATTTGTGCTGCACTTGCATGAACAGTTTCCCTAATTCACATCAGTACTTTATGCAAGAAAACAAAGAAGTTATTTGTTCAGGTAGGGCTTTTCAGATTTTGTGAACAAGAAATGAGGAACGTTAGGTACAGTTTAAATTAGCTTGAGGTATCTGCAGGTTTGAGTAGAACATGATAATAACCAGAAAATGTGGGTTGGAGGGGTTTTCTGACAGTCTGCCTGCAATATAGGGAAATATTTCTAGCTTAATAAGCGTAAAGGTGAGAGTCCCTACTGGGAGAGTAATTCTCTGTGTAATGGGAAGCCATTTACAGTATAGTATAGTATAGTGGTGTCTTTATCTTGAGGAAAGGGTTATGAACCTGTGGATGTAGTTTGGCAATGCTTGACGTGTACTGAGATTCCTTTTTGAAACTGTCACCAGAACTGGGAGTCCATACTCCAGTTGTAATAGCAGAACTCTTTTATCAATAATGGGTGTTTCTTAATGGAATCGGGTATAGTACATATCCTTGAGGAACTCCACTGTTAATGGTGGCTAATGATGATGATGAGAATGTCCTTCCAACTCACACTTTAAAATGGCTGCAGATGACGTGTTTGAACCATGGATACCTGTGGGCCTACACTGGCTATTAGGAGTTAGTTTACTAGAAGTGTTTTTGTCTACCATGTCAGATGCCTTTATTAGGTCAGGTGGCTCCACATAGAAGGTGTCCGCCATTATTTTATATGATGTCATCTATTAGGGTGTGGAGAGCAGTCATTGTGTTCTGGTCCAGAATCCATGTAGGTAGTGAGACTAGATTTTCTTAGGGTTAGAGCTGGTGGCTGATGAGTTAGTAGATTGTAAATTAGCTTTTCTCAAATTTTACCTAGTGTTGGGAGGATACAGATGGGCAAAAAGTCTGTGTTAGGCAGTGACATAACTGTGAATATTTTCCACTGAGAGGAATTTATATATATATCATCATCAGTCTCCTTATCCTTCCCTTCTAGCCACAATAATAACTCTTTTCTGTGGTTTTGACAGACTTGTATTCCACTTATTGCATTATGACAGGACTGTATATGTTTTATTAGATCCAGCTGTTATCACTACATATAATCTGTTATTTAAACTTCTATTTACTATCAGTTACAGTGTTTGAATTATAATATTTGTATGGTGTTTGTGTTCTTGGTCTTTGCTTTCGCTGAAAAGGGTCCCACAACCAACTAACCTACTTGGTTAAAAAAATCTAAACAAGTAAATACGTAGCAATAATCATCTAATGGCAGTAGGTGTTTACCTGATCTATCTAAGCTGGGAAGCACATAGAAGGGCTGGAAGTATTTTTTGCACTTCTCTTATATACTGTGACTGTACTTTAGAAGTTTCAAAAAAAATTGTACTGTCTGCTGTTGGTTTAAGTAGTTAATTGCACTGTATTACATTGTATATGTTACGTGTAGGGCTGTTGTTGGCAGTTTGTGTGGTCTTGTTACACTTGGGCTCCAAATAAGCTATTCTACATTGAGAGGGTGTTTTTCTATACTGTTGTGGCATCAGTGTGCTGATCTAACCTGTCTGAGTTGGGGATTGCTAGTGGAAGGCTTATTGTATGCTTTCTTGATTGGTAGTTAGATTATAGTGCTGCTCTTCATGCAGTGGCAGTAAACCATGCCATGTACAGACGCAAAAGCTTAGAAGCTCAGTCTTTCCCTAAGCAGTTGTCACTGAAACCTGTCCCCCTTCCAAACTTTTCTGCTGCTCTAGGAGCAGCTCAGCTGCTCACTGAGCATTGTTGCCTTATTGATTGATCTTACACAAGTATAGGTCCCTCTTTAGTCTCAGCACGACCAGCACGGCCCTATCAAATTAACCCATTCCCTTCACTAATAAAGTGTACAGTAAGAGCCTACTATCATGGATGGGCAGTTTCTCATCATCTGTCTGGCCAGCCTGATAGATATGAGCATCCTGAGGCAATGTAGCAATTGTCTCATGTTTACTGACAACCACTTATTCCTGAAACAAACAAATACTTTATGTGAGTGATGTAGTTACACTATGATATTGGAGACAAGACTCTCACTTAAGGAGAGATCGAATGCCAAAAAGGTAGCCAGCACACACACACACACACGCACACACACACACACACACACACACACACACACACACACACACACACACACACACACACACACACACACACACACAAACACACACACACACACTTCCCACACTAAATAAGGACATGACACATAAGCCAACATATGTGGCGGCACTCATTAGTAACTTGCAAAAAGATCAGGGGCCTCCCTAACAGAAACACTTGCACATATAACAATGCAAAAAACAACCACAGCATACAGTAACACATACACACCAGTGTCTCAATAAATACGACCATAGGGAGTAACACCACAAAACCTAATGTATTGTTCAAAGGTGATTCCACTGTGAGACACACAGATGTTCCCCTCACCAAGCTGGTTAAGGAGCAGGTTATGGTTAGTTGCCTGTCAGGTGCCAGGATCCATCAAGTCGCTCAACCACAAGTACCAGTATGACTCTGTCATAGTCCATGTGAGGGTGAATGACTTGAGATGTACCTCACTGGACTATATGAAAAGAGACATGACTGAACTATCAGATTATTTGTCACAGGCATGTATAAACTTAAACTTAAGCAGCATTCTACCTTCTCCAGGGTAGAATCATATCTATGGTATTACATTGGGATGAATCGGCTAGGCTTGAAATGCCCTTCAGGTTGATAGCCTAGTAAACTCCTATGATCCTATGATCCTATGATAACACAATACAAACAAAAAAATATTGACTTTAACAAATAGATTAGCTTCTGGTGTCAGCCCAAGGGGATCCAATATCTGTTAGCCTGAGAAGACATGGCTGACAGGCCATGCTGCTTTACCAGAGCTGGTCTGCACCTGTCTCTTCTCATCTTTTGCATTCTAGCAAAGCCATTAGCCACCCCTATTGTGCCTTTATTAGACAGTGTCAAAATAACCAACCTCCCAACATAACAAAATCCTGCGAAGATAAACTCAAGGTACTGCTGCTTAATGCTAAGAGTCTAAACAAGAAACTGCACGCCTTAGAAGCAGTTCTCACTTTGGAAGATGCTGATGTCTGCACAGTCACCGAGACATGGTTCAAAGGCACGGAAAGCGCCCCAGCCATGCAGGGCTACAATGCCTTCCATACTTTTAAACCACAAACTGAATATGAAAGAACCAAAGGAGGAGGAGGTGTGTCCATCTGCATTAAGAATAAGTACACCTTGGTCAAACAGCATGATTTTCTTGACCTACTTCATGTCTACTTAACTATAGGTAACCCCCCCTACAACATCATAGCTAGCTATAGGTCTCTACCATGAAACAGGAAAAGTATACCACATACCTGGGTTTACTGGAGTCACTTGCCATATAGTCCAACACCTTGCTCATGGGTAATTTTAATTATCCTACTACAACTGGGAAACATACATGACCGCAAACGTGCTGGCTCAGAAGGTCTTGAACTTTGTCAGTGCAAATGCTCTGGAACAGCTAGTCAGCACACCCACATGTCCTGGGCATAGTACTCACTAACGGTTACCTATTAGAAAATCGAAGTTACGGAACTTCGAATACCATATGGTCGACACCATATGATCGAAGTTCCATAACTTCAAAATTCAAAAAAAGAAACAAAGACAACGTACCTGATGGGTTAAAGCAGGGGGGCAGGCCCACCCAGAACCCTCCACACCCCTCTACTTAAATATACCAACTCCGAGATCGCACTTTAATGCACTACAGTGCGGAAAGGGAAGATTTATCTTTCCTACACTGTAGCATGATCTCGGAGTTATATATTTAAGTAGCGGGGATATGGGGGGATGCAGCCCCCCCCCACCTGGGGGGGGTGCAGGGAGGCTTGCCCCCCCCACCTATACCCTTTACTTTTTCTTTTTTTTTATGTTCATTTTAAAGCATTCAAATTTCCAATTGTTCGATCATTAAAGGTCAACCTTTAGTGATATGAGCAATCCGAAAGTCGATGTTCCAATAGGAACCCCTCACTAACATGGGATAGCATTGCACCCCCCCCCATGTGATGTCTTCCCTGGTTAGGTTTGACTATAAATCAGTCTCATTCGATATAATTATAAGACCAGATACCCCATCAGGCTCAAAAATGCTTAAGATTACTGCTCAATATCTGAGTTGTTTGGTTCTGCTACATACCTACAATCAACTGCATTACTAGCTGAGTTAAGCACAAACTTGTAGTGTTAAAGATTGTATTGCATTTTATTTTTCTGTCTATTTCATTGTTTTATTGAATATTGTGGTCTGTGTCTCTCTGTAGTTATTCATTTTTCTATTTAATTGTTTCATAGAATACTGTGGTCTCTCTCTCTCTCTCTCTCTCTCTCTCTCTCTGCAGTAAGTGGGGGCTATTGTGCTTCACTTCATTGATATTCAGTGTTAAACTCTTAGCCTAGAGGGTTTCTCTGGCTTCTGCTACATACCTACAATCAACTGCATTAGTAGCTGAGTTAAGTACAGACTTGCAGTGTTAAAGAATACTGTGGTCTCTCTCTCTCTGCAGTTAGTTTCCTGCCTGCCCCTCCTGTAAATTTGTGTTTGAACATTCCTCCTGGGTCTATATCATTTGCTCACTCAACCAAGAACAGTGAGATAATATTTTGACTTAAGACACTCCTACCAGTCCCATCTGTTCAGCTCTATCCCAGCTCTATTCCAGTCTAGTGTCACTATCTCATTCTACCTAATACGGCAAGAACATCTGTGAAGGGCAAGACACTTAGGTCCTTAATTTTGAATTATATCCTGTTTCTCCTTTCTCCCTTCCCACTTTCCAAAAAAAAAAAAAAAAAACCCTGTCTAAGCTTGTTTTTTCCTGCCTTTCCTATAACTAGTCTAGTCCAGATACAGATTTGCTGTAACCAGGACTGTTTGTAAGCTTCTGAGCCCCCAAAGCCTTTTCTGTATTAGAGGGAAGCCTTCTAGCTTATCAGTGGATGTGGTAAACACTAGGTAGCCTATCTATCACAAGAGTGGTTTCTGGCCCAGAAATTGTAGTTTATTGGCCGATTTGGCAGTTTTTCCATCTCTTTCAACTAACTGGTTTAAAAGCCTACGTTTGCGCTTGTTTCCCATCTTTCCTGTAACTAGTCTAGTCCAGATACAGATTTGCTGTATCCAGGACTGTTTATAAGCTTCTGAGCCCCTCAAGCCTTTCTGTGTTGGAGGGAAGCCTTCTAGCTTATCAGTGGGAGTGGTAAGCACTAGGTAGCCTATCTACCACAAGAGTGGTTTCTGGCCCAGAAATTGTAGTTTATTGGCCGTTTGGGCAGTTTTTCCATCTCTTTCAACTTTCTGGTTAAAAATCCCACATTTGCGCTTGTTTCCCTCCTTTCCTGTAACTAGTGACCACCTTCCAGCATATACCTATATAACTCACCCTCATGCAATCAAAATGCACTGGTATAAAACCTCCAGGAACCTTGCCCACTTTGACAAGGATAACTTTATAAATATTTTAAACTCCCAAAACTGGAACTCACTAAAAACACTCCCCTTAGATGAAGCCGTTGACTATTTTAACAAATTATTTTTAAATGCTCTCAATAGCCTAGCTCCTATGTGTACTAAATGAAAAAAAATTAACCATGCCCCTGGTTAACAAGACTAACCAAACAAACTATGTCTCTTAGAAACAAAGCATGGAAATTATGGCTGAGAGACAGAACATGACAAAATGAACTCCACTGCAAACAACTCCGCAACAAATCAAAAAAGCTAGTAATACAAGATAAAAAGATTATTTCTCTGATAAACTATCCACCTCATATAACAATCCCAAACATTTTTGGAAGTCTGTCTCCTCTCTATTTAACCCAGGCACCATCCAAAATCCATCCCCTGCACCAGAAAAAAGCCCACAAGAAATATCACAAGCCTTTAATACACACTTCATCTCTACTATCCAAAAGCTACTCAAAGGCTGCCCATCCAGCTCAAACATAGACGTTCCAATCCATACAGAACACACTCCCACTACACAACCAGGCAACTCCTTCACTATTCAACCTATACCCACCTTTCTGATTTTGAAATTCCTAAAACAACTCAAACCTTGCTCTCTCTCTCTCTCTCTCTGCAGTTAACCTTCCCCCAGAATATCTGCAAATAGCAGCTAACTCAATAGCATATCCAGTTACCATTCTTATAAATCGCTCTCTCACTGAATCTCACGTTCCTCTCCTATGGAAAAGATCCATCATTACCCCACTACACAAAGGGGGTAACTCCCATTATCTTTCCAACTACCACCCTATCTCTATACTCTCCCCTCTATCTAAAATCTTGGAAAAATATGTTCACTCACAACTACTTAAACACCTCTCAAATAATGCTCTTCTATCCTCTACCCAACATGGTTTCCTGCCAGGGCATAGCACCATTACTGCCCAACTGTCCTTTACCAAATCTGTCAACAAACCTTGGATGCAGGCCATCCTACCTCAGTAATCCTTCTAGACCTGTCTAAGGCCTTCAACACAGTGTCACATGTTAAGCTAGTAAACCAACTATCAACACTTGGTTGCTCCCCAAAATCCCTCAGCTGGTTTACCTCCTACCTACAGAACAGGGAACAATCTGTAAAATGGTTAAATGCACACTCTTAGTACCAACATAACAATATAGGAGTACTACAGGGATCCATTTTAGCTCCACTACTGTTCAATATCTTCAATGACCTGCACAAAGCACCCCTAATCCAGAACATCATCCAATACACCGATGATTCAAAACTTATATCCACCTCTAAAACTTTCTCAGACCTCCTCACACTTACACAACAGGATTTTACTTCTATCGAATCATGGCTTATTAATGCACAACTAATGCTAAACCCCCAAAAAACTAAACTTTTACTTTTCTCAACAAAACCACCCAACACTGACTTTAAAATCCTGGCTAAAGATGGCACAGAAATTGAACTAGTGAAAACAGCCAAATTGCTAGGTATAACAATAGATGATAAACTAACCCAGCCACTGGGGATGCACAAGCCAGTGCATTTCTTTGTGCCAGTCCCAAGCCCGGATAAATGGGGAGGGTTGTGTCAAGAAGGGCATCCAGCGTAAAACTTTGCCAAATCTTTTCATGCAGTCACCAGTTAATATTTCCATACCGGATCGGTCGAGGCCCGGGTTAGCAACGACCGCCACCAGTACTGTTAGCCAACAGGGTGCTGGCGGAAATTGGACTACTGTTGGCCGAAGGAGGAGAGGAGGCGGAAGGCATGGCCGAAGGCAGGAAGAGAGGAGAAAGGCTAGGACTGTGGTAGTGAGGGTCGGAACTTTGAATGTTGGCAGTATGACTGGTATAGGGAGAGAGCTAGCTGATATGATGGACAGAAGTTTGGTATATTGTGTGTGCAAGAGACCAGATGGAAGGGAAGTAAGGCTAGGTGTATTGAAGGTGGGTTCAAATTGTTTTATTATGGTGTGGATGGGAGGAGAAATGGCGTAGGAGTTATTCTGAAGGAACAGTATGCGAAGAGTGTTTTGGATGTGAAAAGAGTGTCGGATAGAGTGATGTTTATGAAGCTGGAAATTGATGGTGTAATGATTAATGTTGTAAGTGCATATGCTCCACAAGTTGGGTGTGCAATGGATAAGAAAGAAAAATTTTGGAGTGAATTGGATGAAGTGGTGATGACTGTACCCAACGGTGAGAGAGTGGTGATTGGAGCAGATTTAAATGGGCATGTTGGTGAAGGGAACAGTGGGGATGAGGAAGTGATGGGTAGGAATGATGTTAAACAAAGGAATGCAGAAGGTCAGATGGTAGTGGATTTTGCGAAAAGGATGGATATGGCTGTGGTGAATACATATTTTAACAAGAGGGAGGAGCATAGGGTGACATACAAGAGTGGAGGAAGATGCACACAGGTGGATTATATCTTATGTAGGAGGGCCAGTTTGAAGGAGATTGGAGACTGTAAAGTGGTGGCCGGAGAAAGTGTAGTTAGGCAGCATAGGATGGTGGTTTGTAGGATGACGCTGGTAATCAGGAAGAGGAGGAGGAGTGTGAGGGCAGCACCAAGGATCAAATGGTGGAAATTGAAAAAGGGTAATTGTGAGGTGGAGTTCAGGGATGAGTTAAGACAGGTACTGGGTGGCAGTGAAGAGTTACCAAATAGCTGGGTAACTACAGCAGAGCTAGTAAGGGAGATGGCTAGAAAGGTGCTTGGTATCACATCGGGACAGAGGAAGGATGACAAGGAGACATGGTGGTGGAATGAGGAAGTACAGATGAGTATACAGGCAAAGAGGTTGGCAAAGAAGAAGTGGGATTGTCAGAGAGATGAAGAAAGTAGACAGGAGTATAAGGAGATGAGGTGCATGGCAAAGAGAGAGGTGGCGAAGGCTAAGGATAAGGCATATGAAGAGTTGTATGAAAGGTTGGACACTAAGGAGTGAGAAAAGGACCTGTACCAATTGGCTAGACAGAGGGACCGAGCTAGGAAAGATGTGCAGCAGGTAAAGGTGATAAAGGATAATGAAGGAAACATACTCACAAGCGAGGAGAGTGTGTTGAGGAGATGGAAAGAGTACTTTGAGGGGTTGATGACTGAAGAGAATGAGAGGGAGAGAAGGTTGGATGATGTAGGGATAGTGAATCATGAAGTACAATGGATTAGCAAGGAGGAAGTAAGGATAGCTATGAAGAGAATGAAGAATGGAAAGGCTGTTGGCCCAGATGACATACCTGTGGAAGCATGGAGGTGTTTAGATGAAATGGCAGTGGAGTTTTTAACCAGATTGTTTAATGAAATCTTGGAAAGTGAGAGGATGCCTGAGGAATGGAGAAAAAGTGTTTTGGTACCGAATTTTAAGAATAAGGGTCATGTGCAGAGCTGTAGTAACTACAGAGGGATTAAACTGATCAGTCAGAGCATGAAGTTATGGGAAAGAGTAGTGGAAGCTAGGTTAAGAAGGGATGTGATGATTAGCAAACAGCAGTATGGTTTCATGCCAGGAAAGAGCACTACAGATGCGATGTTTGCTCTGAGAGTGTTGATGGAGAAGTACAGAGAATATCAGAAGGAGTTGCATTGTGTTTTTGTAGACTTGGAGAAAGCATATGACAGGGTGCCTAGAGAGGAGTTGTGGTATTGTATGAGGAAGTCAGGAGTATCAGAGAAGTATTTAAGAGTAGTACAGGATATGTATGAGGGTAGTGTGATAGCGGTGAGGTCTGCGGTGGGAGTGATGGATGCATTTAAGGTGGATGTGGGGTTACATCAAGGATCAGCACTGAGCCCTTTCTTATTTGCAATGGTGATGGACAGGTTGACAGACGAGATCAGACAGGAGTCCCCATGGACTATGATGTTTGCAGATGACATTGTGATCTGTAGTGAGAGTAGGGAACAGGTGGAGGAGACCCTGGAGAGATGGAGATATGCTCTAGAGAGAAGAGGAATGAAGGTTAGCAGGACTAAGACAGAATATATGTGTGTGAATGAGAGGGAGGATAGAGGAATGGTGAGGATGCAAGGAGTAGAGGTGGCGAAGGTGGATGAGTTTAAATACTTGGGGTCAATAGTTCAGAGTAATGGTGAGTGTGGAAGAGAGGTGAAGAAGAGAGTACAGGCAGGATGGAGTGGGTGGAGAAGAGTGTCGGGAGTGATTTGTGACAGACGAGTAACTGTAAGAGTGAAAGGGAAGGTCTACAAGAGGGTAGTGAGGCCAGCTATGTTATATGGGTTGGAGACAGTGGCATTAGGTTCATAGGTTCATAGGTTCATACTAGGCTATCTGCCCGAGGGCATTTACAAGCCTAGCCCATAGTTTTGTGGCTTACGCCACCCCTTTAGTATGGGGAACTATACCCATTATTTTGCTGTGCCTCTGTCGAGCAGTGACACTGAGGTAATCCCTGGGGTATATCTGCGCTCTCCCATCCATTGGTCAAGATTTCTCTTGAACAAGGCCAGCGAGGTGCTCTGCCTCACATATACCGGGATTTTATTCCACAGCATAGGGAGTCTTTGGGTGATGAATCTATCCCTCCAGCACGCCCTATTAATAGCCGTGTCGAGGTTTAAGTCTCCGCCTTGTGGCTCTGACGGATCTAGATTTTTGAGGTGAAGCATATTCATCAAATCTGGGTTTGACATGGCCTTGTATGTTAGGCAAAGGTCACCTCTGAGCAGCGTAAGCGACTGAATAGAGCTGGAGTTCTTTCAGTCGGGCAGCATAGGACAGATGTTTGAGACCCTTTATCCTTTTGGTGAGGAACTTTGTGGCCTCTCCAGCTGCTGCAAGTGTCGGGTCAGATACATTCCGAATGGGGCATTGTACTCAATCATTGGTCTGATGAGTGATGAGTATAGGGAGACTATGACCTCCCTTGATCTAGATGAGAATCCCTTCATGATAAGGTGGGCAATGTAGAAGGTCTTCCTAACTACTTTAGCTACATGGGTGTCGAATGACAGACTACTATCAACCTGGGTCCCCAGGTCCCTGATAACTTCTTCTGTGCTCAGTGGATTGCCACCTATTTGGTAGCTAGGGGTAACCTTGTTTTTCCCGAAGGGTATGACTATGCATTTTTGGCATTTAACTTTAGGCCATGGCTCTGGCACCAGTTATCCGCTTCTGTGAGACCCTTCTGAAGGATATCTGTGTCAGATGTGTTTTCTACTATGGCGCCCAGTTTGCAGTCATCTGCAAACTTTGTCAGCCATAACCCTCCTGTGTTTGCTTGTACTTCGGAAAAGTAGATGCCAAACAAGAGTGGGCCCAGGACTGAGCCCTGTGGTACACCACTTGTGACAGGCTTTGAGTCTGACATGGCGCCAGCAACTCTGACCCTGTGGGTTCTGTCACTCAGCCAGTTTGCAACCCATCTTGTGATGTATGGGTTAACATTTAAGCTGATGAGTTTTTCAATGATACCCGAGTGGGGTATTGTATCAAGGCCTTCGCCAGATCGAGGTAGGCTGTATGGACTGCCTTTCCTCATCAATGGCTTTGGTGACTGTTTCAAAAGTCAACCAAGTTTAGAAGGCATGATCTGCCTTTGACAAAGCCAAACTGGGATGGATCCAAAGTCTGCAAATTCCTATGTCTTTATTTATGAGGTCCATTATGATCCTCTCCATGGCTTTGCAGATAAGGCTTGTCAAGCTAATGGGACGGTAATTTCCAGGGTCGGTGGAGGCACCGCTTTGTGAAGTGGGACCACAGTTGCAGTGCGCCACTCCTGGGTGCGTATCCAGAGGTAAGACTATGATTAAACAGCTGTCCTAGCTGTGGGTTTAATTCCTCGTTGAGTTCGTGGAGCACACAGCCGGGACACCATCAGGTCCCATGGATGCTGTGTTTTTGCTTTGGAGAGAGCAGTTCTCACTTGGGCGTTGGAGATGTTTGGGGGCTGCAATCACTTGGTATAGATATCTCTCCTTTGGGGAGGGGAGAAGTTTGCACTGAACCTGTCAGCCAGTATGTTGGCAATGTCTGTAGGATCAGTAATCTTCACATCATTTTGAACTAGTTCTGAGCATATCTGGGAGTTTCCTCCCAGGTTTCTAACATAGCTAAAGAAGGCCTTATGATTGTCTTTTGAGTCTTTAGCTATTTTTCTCTCAAAATTTGCTTTGGATGATTTTATGAGAGCTCTTAGTTTTTACTTATAGTGATCAAGGGTGTCTTACCTTTTAAGGATTTTGCTCTGTCTTGTAGTAGCTTCCTCCTTTTGTTGTAGAGTTTGTTTATGGGTGGGGTCCACCAGACTGGACGCTTGCCTTTGGTACAAAGAGTCTTTGTTTTGCTTGGGATTGCCTTATCCATGCAGTCCTGCAGGTGCTGGTAGAAGGCATTTGTAAGTGATTCAGCGGCTTGAGTACTGTTTTCCCGCTCGGGGCCTTAAATGAGACCACACTAGTCTTTAGAAGTGTGAAGTCGGCTTTCGAGAAGTTCTTTACTGTGGTCTTTTTATTTCAGGTGGGGTGGGATGAGGACCTTCAGCGAGATTAGTTTGTGATCTGATCTCACCAGTGAGGGGTATACTTCTAGTGTTGAACATTGTGCCCCCATGTTCGTGATGATGAGAACAAGTATGTATTCTCCTCTTGTGGGATGGTGACTAGTTGTTCCATGGCATTTGAGTTTATGAATTCCAGGAACTTTTGGGCTAGGGTGTTTGGGCTTGAGTAGTGTTCCCAGTCTATATTAGGGTAATTGAAGTCACCTAGTATGATGGTGTTTGGTGATACATTTATCCCCTCTAGTGTTTTCAGGAAGGCCATGTGAGGTTCCTGAGTTTGTGAGGGTGGCCTGTAACATGCTACAATTTGCAGAGCAGTCTTGCCTATGGTTAATTGCACCTGGATGGTCTCCGATGCATCGTGCGTTGCCACCAGTCTTGAGGTCTGGGTGTCCTTGATGAATATGGATACCCCCCCCTCCTTTCTTGGTATTGTCCGGATTTTGGGGCCGGAACGCATGATAAGAGGTAAAACCTGATAGTGCTGGGGTGCTCTCAGGAGCCTTGAACCAGGTTTCTGTCACTGCACAGACATCGATGTTCTCCATACTGAGAAGGGCCTCGAGTGTGTGCATTTTGAGATTTAGACTTCTGGCATTGAGCAGCATTACCCTTAGTTTTTTCCTTTTTGTGTTCTAGGGTGGTAGGTTTAGAATTTGAGCCTTGCCTAAAAAGGCACTATGGGGTGGCAAGAGCCTTGCCAATATCCGAATCCCAGGGTGACAGGTGCGACCCGTCCCTTGCGAAGCAGCGTGGCCTGGCCAGCATGTCACCCCAGGCAGACAGACATTGATCCCCTTTGAATGACACCAGAGTTTAAGCCAATTGTTAAAGCTGATCATCTTATCTCTGTATTGTGGCATCATTCTTGGTGAAGGTAGGATACTGCTCAAGGTCAGGGTCATACCTGCCTGGGCTACATAATCAGAGAGCTCCTCAATGTCTCTTTTCATGTAGTCCAAGGAGGTACGCCTCAGGTCGCTTACATCAGCGTGGACAATGACTGAGTCGTATTTGTACCTGCTGTTGAGAGACCTGAGTGCTTGCGTTATGTGGCGGATTCTAGCGCCTGACAGGCAGCTTACTGTGACCTTCTCCTTACTCAGTCTGGTGAGCGGGACGCCAGTGTGTCTGACTATGGAGTCACCAATGACTAGTGTGTCTGGCATTGTGTTTGGCCTTAAGGGCTGTGACTGTTTGACACTCTGACTGTGAGGTCTATGTGTTGCAGGTGTTGTGTTCTGAGGTGGTGGTTGTTTGGGTGTCTGCTTTGGTGGCCTCTGCTGTTTTGGTAGATTTTTGATCAGAGCCGAGTATGTCTTTGTGTGTTTATGTGTATGATTTGAGGTTGTGATGGTTCTATGTGAGACTGGGTCTATAGTGTGTGTGGTAACCTTCTCCTCCTGACTGGTCTTGCCAGTCCTATGTTGAGAGAGCTCAGCCTCCAGTTTGGCCGTATAGTTGCATCTCTCGCATGTATTTGTGTTTTGTGGGAGGAGGAGAGGGTTGTTCAGGTACATGAGGCAATTGTAACATTGCCTCAATATTCCCAGGTTCACCAGCTGAGCAGGAGAGGACACTAGCAACTGATCCCTCGACATGCTAGAAGGACTAGACAAAAAACTTTAAAAGAGATTCCGGGGACGTGGGTGACCGAGAAATGGGGTTTGCCTTTTGGGGTGCTATCTATAAGAGTGCCGTATCAAGGTAATAAGTACTGTAGGAGCAAGTGCTAGGTTTAACAGATAGAGAAAAGTCTACTTGGAGTCAAGTAGAGATGATCTTTTAGGTATTAGAGAAAGTGCTAGTAACAGGGATGCTTAAAGGTAAGATTGAAAAGAATGCACTCTGCAGTGTGCACTAGAGAAGTTAGATATGAAAGTAGGTAACTTGAGTTTTACCTGTTTAAAAGTTAAGGTTTAGTGGAGAGTTACTATTTTTAAAACAGCAAGATGGACTGAAAGGGGTGGTTACTTTTGTATTTTGGTACTATGAAATACTGTAGGATGGCCAATAAATTTAAATAATTGAAGGGGTGGGATTTCAAAAGTGATGGTTTTGTGATTACTCACATAAGCCAGTGAAAGTAGAGAGAAATGAGATATATGGTCAGATTAACATAAGAGGCGGGCAACTAGAAAGACAGTGGTATTTAACAAGACAACTTAAATGGGTGGGAGGGAAAAAATTCTGCCTGACTCAGAACAGAGAGAGCTGTGGTCTCTTTTGAAGTTTTAATATGTTTTTAAAACAGAATGCAAGCAAAACACAAGGTAAAGAAAACAAACTACAGTATTCAAAATATAGAAAGGCAATACAGAAATACAAAAAATAACAGCAAACTAACCTTTCCTTCACAGCAAAGTGTAGCAGAGTCTGGATGAGCCTTTCTGGTAAAGCATTGACAAAAAGGCAAGAGTTTGAGCTGGATGTGGCAGAGTTAAAGATGTTAATATTTGCACTGGGTGTGACGAGGGTGGACAGGATTATGAGTAAGTATATTAGAGGGTCAGCCCAGGTTGGAAGGTTTGGAGACAAAGCCAGAGAGGCAAGATTACGTTGGTTTGGACATGTGCTGAGAAGGGATGCGGAGTATATTGGGAAAAAGATGCTAAGGATGAAGCTACCAGGTAACAGGAAAAGGGGACGGCCTAAGATAAGGTTTATGGATGTTGTGAGAGAGGACATGCAGGTGGTTGGTGTGACAGAGCAAGATGCAGAGGACAGGAAGAAATGGAAACAGGTGATCTTCTGTGGCGACCCCTAACGGGAACAGCCGAAAGAAGATGATGATGAACAATAGATGATAAACTCACATACGAACAACACATCCTAACTGCAATCAAGAAAATCCATTTCAAACTAGGTAAACTATACCGCCACAAACTCTACCTGGATAAATATACCAAAATAAAACTAGCCAATACCCTACTCATCCCCTCCCTTTTATATGGTAGTGCCATTTTCACTAACCTGCACACAACCCTTAGTAATAAATTACAATCATGTTATAACAAAATAGCGAAATTTGCTTCTGGAAAACCTTACTGTTCTCATCACTGCCATGCCATCACTGAACTAAGATGGCTAGAGTTTTCCCAGCATCTACAATACACTCAAGTATCCTTAGCCCACAAACTAATTTCTAAACCAAATGACTGCCCTGCCCTTAGCTCAATCCTACAAACATACACCCCCACTAGAACACTAAGATCTTCCTGTAAACTGATGCATACAGCAGCCAAAGCAAACAAGAGCAGGACAATGCCTGTTCTCCCATAACATAGCTAAGCTATGGAATAAACTTCCATCTGAAATAACCCAAATTGATTACGCAAAAACTTTTAAAGCAGCCCTAAAAACACATTATCTAGACAATACATCCTGCACCTGCCTCAAAAGCAAACCACCTCAAACAATATACTTCACCAATACTACAATGACAAAATCTTTGCAAAAACCCAGTCTTCACATTTATTAGTGTATTCTTACTAATAAGGAGACTGGAATCTCACCAAAGAAGGAAATTATGTAACGCTACTATTCAATTGTGAAATTCTTGTTTTATTTTTCACCTGTCATATCTTCAGTTTGTGTATATATTCTGTTTTTTTCTTCCTGTTATATCAGTAACATTGTCACATTGTGTTTAATTATCGTGTCCCTTTTTATTTTGCTTGTGGAGCTTTTCTCCTCGGGCCTTCACTGAAAATGGGTTTCTGACCCAGAGGACTTTCCCGGTCAACAAATGTTAATAAATAAAAATAAAGTAATAGTCTAGTCCAGATACAGATTTGCTGTATCCAGGACTGTTTGTAAGCTTCTGAGCCCTGCAAGCCTTTCTGTGTTGGAGGCAAGCATTCTACCTTATCAATGGAAGTGGTAAGCACTAGGTAGCTGATCTACCATAAGATCCAGGTACAGATTCCTAGTTTTAGCACTTGAATTTACTTATTCATGCTCAGCTCTTGTTCAGAACTTGTTAGCACTAAATAAGCTACAAACTACTACAGCACCCAATCTTCCTCTTTACCTATATTCCTCACTTGCTTAGAGAAAAACAGCTCTTATACTCACTTTCCTTGCTTGTCTAGAGGAAAGTAGTTTTTTATTCAGGCATGTCCAAGGGTCAGCTCCCAGTGTTCTCTCCTGTCTATCTGATGAATCTGGGCATCTTTGGGCAATGTAGCAATTGCCTCATGTACACAGACAACCCTGTCCTCTTACCACCCAACACCACAACCTGTGAGAGATGCACTTATCTAGCCAAACTGGAGGTAAAGCTCTCTCCCACCAAGACTGAACTTGACAGTCAAAAGGAGAAGGTAAACACTTGCACCATACCACACTCTTCACATAGTCTCGTGAAACCTACACCACCAAAATCCACATATAGAAACAAAAAAACATTCACAGAGGCTCTCAATAATAATCTGCTCAAGCAACAGAGACCTCCAAAGCAGAAACACAAGCAATCTCCACCCCCCCCAACACAACCCAGATGACAGATAGCCCACAGACTCAGTGTGCCAATAAACCACAGCCCATAAGGCAAAACAACGTACTAAACACACTAATCATAGGTGACTCTATAGTCAGGCACACTGATGTCCCACTCACCAGGCTAAACAAGGAGAAGGTTACTGTCAGCTGCCTATCGGGTGCCAGGATCTGCCACATGATCCACGCACTCAGGTCACTCTACAACAAGTACAAATATGACTCTGTCACTGTCCATGTTGGTGTGAACGACTTGAGACATACCTCCCTGGACGACATGAAAAGAGAGATGGAAGAGCTCTCCGATCTTGTACCCCAGGCAGTTATGACCCTAGCCCTGAGTAGCATCCTGCCATCGCCCAGAATGATACCAAAGTACAAGGACAAAATGATTGACTTCAACATTTGGCTAAGCTTCTGGTGTCATTCTAAGGGGATCCAGTATCTGTCTGCCTGGAATGACATGGTTGACAGACCATGATGCTTTGCCAGAGATGGCCTGCACCAGCCAACCCTGGGATTCCAGATACTGGCTAAGGGTCTTGCTGCCCCTATAGTGCTTTTTTAAGGCAAGGTTCAAATGACAAATTCACCACCCTAACAGGAACAGGCAAGCAAAAACTGAGGGTGATGGTACTCAATGCTGGAATTCTAAATCTCAAAATGCACTCACTCGAGGCACTCCTTAAAATGGAGAGCATCGATATCTGTGCAGTGACTGACACCTTGTTCAAGGATCTAGAGAGCACCCCTGCATTACCAGGCTATAACTCATACCACACTTTTCGGCCATCTAACCTGGGCCAGAACACCAAAGGCGGAGGTGTGTCCATATTCATTAAGGATATCCACACCTCCAGGCTAGTTGCACAGCATAATGCATCCGAGGTTATCCAAGTGCAACTAACTCTGGGCAAAACTGCAATCCAAATTTTAGCTTGCTACAGATCCCCCACCATGCCCCAGGATTCCCACTCCTCTTTTCTTGATATACTGGAAAATATTAGGGTTCAACCAAACATCCTAATAATGGACAATTTCAACTACCCCACCATTAACTGGGAAAACTACTCATGCACCAACTCCTTCGCTCAATGCTTTCTGAAATTCATAAAATATAATGCCCTGGATCAACTTATCAACACCCCTACCAGGGGCAACAATATCCTAGACCTAGTCATTACCAACATGAGTGACCAGTGTTCCACACCTGAAGTCAACTCCTCATTGGTCAGATCTGATCATAAGCTAATCACCCTAGATATCCACATCCCATCCCCACACACCATTAAGGAAACTACGGTAAAAAATTTCTCCAAAGCCAACTTCATGCTTCTTAAGACAGAAGTAGTGAATTTCATGACACCCATGCAGATGAACAATACAGTTACGACTGCTGAATACTACACAAATGCACTCTATCAGCCCTTACACGAGTGCATGGATCGTGCTATCCCAAACAGAGCCAAGATGTTATCCTCCAAAAAAGGAAGCCAATTTGGTGGTCCCCTGCCATAAACAAACTCTACAACAGAAGGAAGAAACTGTTGCAAAAGAGAGTAAAATCCCATGATTGGAGGAGCTCCCTGGTCGGCCTCAGTAAGAAGTTGAGATCCCTTATAAGATCCTCCAATGCTAGCTATGAAAACAAAATCACCACTGATTCTAAGCACAACCACAAAGCATTCTATACCTATGTCAAGAATCTCAATGGCAACACCCAGATCTGCTCTGAGTTACAGCACAATGGCATGAAAATTACAGAACCAACTGAAATTGCCAACATCCTGGCAGATAGGTTCAGTGCTAGCTTTACCCCACTCTCACCCCCTAAAGGGCCCATATCTATACAGGAAGAATGCAGACTCCCTGTAATCACATCTATGCAGGTAAAAGATGCACTCTCTAAAACCAAAACCATAGCATCCATGGGACCGGACAACATCCCAGGCTGTGTTTTACACGAACTTCAGAACGAACTGGCTCCCCACCTAAGCACCATGTTCAATCATAGTCTCACATCAGGCTTTGTACCCAATGAATGGCACACAGCAAGAGTTATCCACTCCACAAAGGGGGAGCCACCACTGATACTGGGAACTATTACCCTATTAGCCTGACGAGCCTGGTCCATAAGGCCATGGAACGTATCATCATGGAACTTATAAACAAAGACATTGGTAACCTCCAAACTCTGGACCCCACCCAGTTCAGGTTTGTGAAAGGCAGATCATGCCTTGTGAACCTGATTGACTTCTTTGAGGCAGTCACCTAAGCCGTAGACAAGGGTAAGGTGGTTCACATAGCCTATCTTGACCTCGCCAAGGCTTTTGACACCATCCCCCATTCTGGAATTATAGCCAAACTCACTCAACTAGGCATAAATCCCTACATCACAAGATGGGTTGCCAACTGGCTCACTGACAGAACCCACACTGTAAAAGTTGCAGACTCCACATCTGACTTCAAACCAGTGAAAAGTGGATGGAATACCACAGGGTTCAGTTCTGGGACCTCTCCTGTTTGGTATCTACTTCTCTGAAGTATAAGGTAACACAGGAGGCCTCTGGCTAATGAAGTTCACAGATGACTACAAACTAAGAGCAATAGTCGAGCCCCCAAATGATGTGGACATCCAACAGAAGGGCCTCACTGAGACAGATGCCTGATGTCAGAGGCATGGCCTGAAGCTTAGTGCCAAAAAGTGCATTGTCATTCCCTTTGGTAAAAACTCTGTACCCATGAAATACCACATAAACGGAAGTCTACTTAACGCCGATTGTGTGATAAGAGACCTTGGGACCCAGATGGACAGTAGTTTCTCCTTTGATAATCACATTGCCACAGTAGTCAGGATATCCTTCTATGTGGCACACCTCATCACAAAAGGGTTCTCATCCAGGAAAAAATAAGTCATTGTTCCCCTCTACTCGGCACTCATTAGACCCATTATAGAGTAAACACCCCTTCTGGAATGTACCTCACAAGACATCTGAAGCAGCTGGAAAGGTCACAGAAGTACCTCACAAATAGGATTACTGGCCTCAAACAGATGCCCTACACTGACCATCTCAAAAAACTCCAGCTTTTCTCTGTAGCATATCACCCACTCTGAGGAGATCTCTGCCTAACATATAAAGCTATGTTAAACCCAGAGCTGTTGGACATGCTACACCTAAAGAAATCCCAATCCCTCTGAGCTACACACTCTAGAGACCTAAACCTTGTCACCACAATAAACAGACATGCTGGAGGGATAGATTCCTGTCCCAGAGACTTCCTATACTCTGGAACAAGCTAACCATCTATGTCAAGCAAAGTTCCTCATTAACACTCTTCAAGAAAAATCTTGATGAGTTGATGGAAAATAGGAAATACACCCCGGGGATCACGTCTGTGGCTCTGCTCAACAGGGGCACAGGAAATTAACTTTCTTGGGTGGCGTAAGCCAGGGAACCTTGCTGGCTAGGCTTACTAAGGCCCTTGGGCCGATAGCCTAGTACCTACCAATGAACCTATGAACCTATAAGAATTTTTCAAAGACAAATTACTTCCTAAGTGATAGTATGAGGAATTTCAAACCCTCCTCGAACACAGATAACATGGACTCCTATGCCAAGGTATACACCACTACTCTGTATAACCACTTAAGGAGTTGTATAAAATCAGCTGTACTTGACCGGATTGAAACCTGGTCTTCCCAAAAAAATAAAAGACACCTTGGTGGACCCCTAATATAAATAATCTATACAACATGAGAAAGAAACTAATGTCCAAGAACAAGAGGGAACTGGTTCAGCAGAGGAAGAAATCCCTCTCTAGCTGAAACAAACAAATTAGAGATTTTGTCAAGTCCTACAGAGCTAATTATGAAGCAAAAATAACCTCCCTAGCAAAGGATAATCACAAGGTATTATTTAACTATGTCCCAAATCTAAAAAGGAATACCCTGCTATGCACTGAACTGGTTATGGATGGCACTACCCATACTCAAACATAGGGGATAGCCAACCTGCCACTAGACAGATTTAGAGCAAACTTCACATCCTTGTTCCCTCTTGTCATTCCCCAAATTATACATGCCACCAGTCCGCAGTCTATTATCTCAAGAAAACAGGTCATCTCAGCATTCTCCAAGGCCAAAAACACAGCATCAGTGGACCAGACAACATCCCAGGTAGCCTTTTAAACAACTTAAAACATGACCTAATAGATGCACTTTGATCCCTGCTTAATCACAACCTGTGAACTGGCTATGTTCCAGTGGAATTGAGGACAGCAACAGTAATCTCACTTCACAAAGGGAGACCATTAACCGACCCTGGGAATTATATATCCATAAGCTTGACTAGCCTCATTCACAATGCCAGAGAAAGAATCATTATGTACCTTATTAACAAGGATATAGGCAATCTCCATACTCTGGACCCAACCCGGTTTGGATTTGTTAAAGTTGGATGAAGGAAAAATGGTTCATACTGCCTACCTTGACCTGGCCAAGGCATTTGACACAATACCCCACTCAGGCATTGTTGACAAACTCAGGAGGTTAAGTACAAACTCGTATGTCACCTGGTGGATAGCCAACTGGCTAGCAGACAGGAACCAGGAAGTCAGAACTGGGGATTCCACCTCTACAAAGAGGCCAGTCACAAATGGACTCCCTCAGGGATCAGTCCATTGACTGCTCCTTTTTGGCATTTACTTCTCTGAAGTCAAGGCCAATGTCAGTGGTCTCTAGCTGACTAAATTTGCAGATGACTGTAAATTAGGAGTCGTCATTGAATTCCACACTGACACAGATGTTCTCCAAGTGGGGCTGACAGAGACAAACAACTGGTGTCAGAGCCATGGACTAAAACTAAATGCCAAGAAATGCATAATAGTGTCCTTTGGGAAGTCATCCATCCCTGTTAACTATCATATTGACAACATACCCCAGCTGACCCAGTAGTCAGGGACTTAGGGAAACACATAGATAGTAATCTAGCCTTTGACCATCATGTCTCTACAGTGGTGAGGAAATCATTCTATGTTGTGCAACTTATTAAATGAAGATATGTCATCTAAGTCCAAAGGAGTCATTGTTCCACTGTATTCTGCATTCATCAGACCTATCATTGAGTACAATGCTCCCTTTTGTATGTACCTAACCAGGCATATCCAACAACTGGAACATCCACAGAGATTCATCACTAATAGAATGCAGGGCTTAAGTAAAATGCCCTATGAGACCACATCAAGGCCCTATCCCTGTCTTCTGTCTCTTACAGGCTTTTGAGGGAGGTCTATTCCTGGCATATAGGGCATTGTCAGACCCCACTCTGATGGACCTCCTGCTTATCCACAAAATAAACAGCACCAGAATTGCCTGCTTTAAAGACTTAAATCTTGCCTGTAATATAAATAGGACCTGCTGGAGAAACAGGTGTGTATCCCAGAGACAACCCCATCTATGGAACAGGCTCCTCATCCATATAATGCTGTGTTCCTCCCTAATCCAATTCAAGTGCAACTTGGACAATTGGATGGGGAACAAGAAATTTATCCCTGGTCTGGTACCTATGTCACTAATGGACACAGGCAACCTGTAAATGGTTCATCTCCAGGGCCCCTGTTTGTAAATGTTTCATCTCCTAACCCCCTGCTTATACTTATCAAGGGTATCAGAACTTGTCAGAGATTTGGGATGAATGGCTGAGTTAAAAAGGCCCTTGTGGTCATTAGCCTAGTAAACACCTATGAACCTATCATGCCTGTTAAACACAGTTTACTTCTTCAAGAAAGTCAATAAGGCCCTGGATGAGGGAGAGACAGTGTATACCACCTATCTTTATCTAGCCAAGGCATTTGACACAATCCCCCACTCAGTTATTATAGAGAAACTCTCTCATTTGGGAATTAATCCCTACATTACCAGATGAGTAGCAAAATGGCTCATCAACAAGACACACACTGTCAAAGTGGGTGACTTCATTGCTACCAAATACCAGTCACCAATGGCATACCACAGGATTCTGTGCTGGGCTCCTTATTGTTGGGAAATTATTTATCAGAAGTTGAGGCAAACTTGGACGACCTGTGGCTGATGAACATTGCTGACAATTGCAAATTGAGAGCAATCATTTGTCCCTCAATGATGTTCATATACTGCAGACAGGGTTAACACAAACAAATGACTGGTGCCAAAGTCACGGATTAAAACTAAATGAAAAAAAAAATGCATTATTATTCTTCCCTTTGGGAAACCTGACATCGCTGCTAATTACATTATAGACAGCACGCCCCCAAGGTGTAGACAAAGTGGTACTTGACCTGGGTACTCAGGTTGATGGCAATCTGAACTTTAACCAGCACGTATCCACAATAGTAAGGAAATTCTTCTATGTGGCACATCTTGTAAGTAAAGGCATCACATATAGATCTAAGGATGTTATAGTTCCATTATACATGGCCCTCATCAGATCAGTAACTGAGTGCAATGCTCTGTTTTGCTTGTACCTTACCAGACACCTGCAACAAATGGAGAGAGCACAGAGGTTTCTCACCAAGAAATTACAGGGTACATAAAACAAGTCTTATCTGGAAAAACTGAAAGCCCTATCTTCTACAGGTTGCTAAGGGGTGACCTGTGCCTGGCTTACATTGCAGTATCTGACCCAACCCTGATGGAAATGATACACATTTGTAAATCAAACTGCAGGAAGGTCACTGTCTCCAGGGATATTAACCTAGCTTCTGACATGAACAGGTCATGCTGGAGAGATAGATACATCTTCCAGAGGCTGCCACTTCTCCAGAACAAGCATCTAATTCACTTGAAACAGAACCCCTCCATGACCCTCTTCAAACACAACCTAAATCAATGGATGGGTGATGGCAAATCCACTCCTGGGGTGATGCCCAAGTCCCTCCTGGACAAAGGAAGTCAGTATTAAATACCATAGACCCTTACCTCTGCAAACATCACTCTCCGAACCACTGACAATTGAGGCAACATGGTGTAAATATGGCTAGTCTTGTAAGGGCTCTAGGAATGTTAGCCTAGTAGCCTCCTATGAACCTATGGCCCTATTTTCAAATACCTTCCAGACTCTGATTTTATTCTGAAAACTGATAGATCACGTTTATGTAAAGTGATATTGTGAAGCATTCAATGAAACTTTATTGAACCAATTAGTTCTAACAGAATATTGCACTGCTTTGCTAGTAAACACTGACTCATAAGCAACATACAGCCTTATGTTTTTGTAGTATGGAACATTTGAGTGAGATGATTTGCATTACCAACATTGTATTTGCATGATTCTCCCTATCCTGAGAGTTGAAAACTAAGTTTCATGTACATTGTAGAAGGTAGGGAGTGTATACAGATTAGCCATTTAAAAGAACAGTTGTTAGCTTTTTACAAATCATTGGAAAATAGCTGCCCTCTTAACCAAGTGGTAGCCAGAACAGTCCCAGTTACCGTACTTCATAGTAAGGAAATGTAGCTCACACTTAATACATGGTACTAGTTAAAAAAGGTTAGGTTTACCTTTATTTCTCACTTAGTACATGGTACTAGTTAGATAAGGTCAAGTTCACATTTATTACTCACTTAGTACATGGTACTCATTAGATAAGTTCAATTTCACATATATTTTAGTGTTTGATTTCCTTAGCACGTTAAAATTCAATGTAATAAAATGATTGAACCAGTCTTAAAAATTGTCGTCTGTACATTTGTAATGAACAATTCTTACTAAGACATATTATATGTGTATATATATATATATATATATATATATATATATATATATATATATAAAAATTCTAACTTGTAACATATAAAAGTAACAAATACTCTGATCAACTTTGTTACATGGTAAAGGTTCATACAAAATACTGTCCAGTAACAAATTTGTAACGTCTGAGAAATCAACCTAACATTACTAAAGGGCATAAACCTACATTTAACAAACAACAAAAGGCAATAAGCTAAAAATAAAGTGACTTTTTCCTAAAAAAAACTCTCAACAGCCTTAAGCCATCAAAAGTGAACTTACGCAAAGATTCTCTGAAAGTACAATAAATATTTTGTAACAACAAACCTGGCAAAACCTACCAAACTGGTATGATAACATAAGCAAGTGGATCTCTGAGCATAGCTGGAAACATATCAACCACAATTCTCTAGATGCATACAGCAAAGTCTTTAAATAAAGTAATCTAAGTCAATCTAGACACCGTAGTCCAGTTAATCAATCCAATGTCAGATCTTCAATCAAACTGACCACATTAAAAAAAAAAACTCTTTTCCTTTTCAAAAAAAAAAAACTCTTCAAGGATGCCTGCAAGACTCCAAACATTTTTTTTATTCTTTCTGGTCATTCAAGATCTTATCAAACATGGGCAAGTCAAATCCCCAAACTACCAAAGCAGCTGAAAGCCAGCAGACTCTCTCCAGGAACATACCAAAGGAAGCATGCATCCTCCTTCCATCAGCCTTAAACAGAAAGTTGACTATCATAAACTGAAGAACCACTAAACACTTCTGTCCCCCGCAGAACTAAAGAACAGCAAATATTCTGTGCCAATGCAGAACTGCAAAACATCACAACAAATTCCAGATATCTCAAAAACAAAAGTCCATGGAATAATTAAATGAAAAAAATAAATAAATATAAATATGTAAAAGAGCTCTACAGTCTGCAACCAACAATTGCCATTGTCAAGAACTTCACTGTTTTATCTGTTCATGGAAACAACTTCAGAGATCTGGAGTAATTCGGTACTTAGGTAAGATAATAGCAAGCAGATCTGAAAGGACTCCTGCTTCTGATATCTTCTGATGAAGTACAGCTGAAACCTTGTGAGGCTGGAGCCATATCAAGGGGAAGATGAAGGACATGCAGGATGAAAGGAGTTCCCTCTGTATAATCAATGGTCCCCTATGTGAAAATTTGGTTCTAAAACTGGCCATTGATTGATCTCATCTGTGTAAATCAATTTGTTATAGGGCAGAGGAGCACTAAAATCACTATCATGGGGAGAAACAGCCATGGGTCTCTGACCGCTACTATATCTGGCCTTTCAAGTGTCTGGCAGAGAATTTCTCCCTCTGTCAATGCATAGAGATAAGGTAAGAGCAGGCTTCTTTACAATGACTTGGAACAGAATGCTAATAACTCTTTAAAAGAAGGTCCATTGAAACAGGGTTTCCAGTACTTCATTGGAGGCATTTGTTTGTGTGGCCATTAAGCACATTTTAATATCAATGGTAGAATACAGACAAGCAAAGTGGTTTATTTAGGACAGGGAAGTGAGTATATAATCAAATTTATTTTTGCTAAGGGTAGTTAGTCTAAATGGAAGGGATATTCCTTTTTTAACATTGTTATTAAACATGATATTTTTAAAAAGTGATATGGATATACATATATAAAATAAAAAAAAAAACATGAGAACATTGCCTGTGTTATTTTCCTGCACTATACATATATGGGCTCTTTTCAATGATTTTCATTTGCTTCAACATTACAGAAATTGCTCAGTTCTTGTCTTCCCATAAATTTAACTTCTCCTCCTGAACATTATTGTGCATGCATTGCTCCCACAAATTCCATTTATTTCTATGTAATTTGCTTCTTCACTTTTCTAAAGAGATACCTCCAGTTATATTATTTCCTTTACAATATTCAGCACTTCATTAACAGTTGCTTTTTATTTTGATTTCTGTTTTCTAGTAAATGCTTTTTTGGCAGCCAATAATATTAAACATAATAATGATGTACTATGTCTGGGCAATTCAGACCATGTATGGTACTTTAAAGAAAATGTCCTTGCTTACTGCACTTGATCCTGTAACATTTCTTCAAAGTCCTATATAGGGAATTTGTAAAATCTGCCAACTCATTGCATTACATTGCCAAAAGCATAGTTCCAGTTACCACTCTATTGATCATCATATATCCAGCATTTGATGTCTGCATGAGGAAATAGTCTCTTAAGTCTGCTTGGGGTATAAAATTCCTATGCAAACATTTCCAAGCAAAATACTTCCTTCGACATTATTTTCTCTGTCTATGAAGTAATACAGTATGGGCGTTTGGTACATTCTGCACACACACACACACACACACACACACACACACACACACACACACACACACACACACACACACACACACACATACATTTTTCAGGCAAAGAAAAGGAAGCTTAAATTTACTGAGCTTATGCATGTTTTAAACTAAGGGTGGTATCTATACCCCTATTCTGCACGCATGAGTAAGACAAAAGTGTGAATTGTACCACTACGCAATATGTAAATACAATATCCTCAGGTGAGAAGCACTGGTTTTGAAACTTCTCAAGCCTACAAAGGAATGCCTACCTAAACATGAAACTGTGTAAAGTCAGCTACCAGTAATGCAATAATATATGAAAGATTCACGTGTCAGTGCTGCACATCTTTTTAAGTTTCTTAATACATTTGTTATGTTTTCAGTGGTTGACAGTGAGCAACAAGCTGCACTAGTATCACAAAATTTCCAAGAAAGCCTGCACTGATTGTGGTCAGCAGCATACAGCAATTTTATAGGTCTATATTTCCCTATGAGAGTGTCCTCATATGGACAACAGGTCTGGGCTTTTATAAGAAAGGGAGAAGAGAATGAAGTCAGAAAAAAGGGAGAGCATAGACAAACAAAACACAACAGGAAGGCATTGAGTGGGTTGTTCTGGAGAAGCTGGGTAACTTTTTTGTGTGGGAGTGAGGATAGATTCCCTTTTCCCAATATATAAAAGGGAAGATGGGAGTAGGATTAAGGGTTAGGAAAGGGATTAAAAACATTACAGACATGCTATGTAAGGCTCACAAATGGAAGCAGAGGCAGACAGCTTGTGGACAAAAACATTGAAAGGGGACATGTGACAACCACTACCACTTTCACTCCATTTGGAGAACTTCAAATTTGTACATGCCTTGATGTTCCTAGGTGGAGGGATCCTGGTACACGGCTTGAGACCTCCAAAGGCTCAGTGGTTGGAGCTGAACAGAACATTGAGCCTTGCATCTGCTAAAGGAGACTTTGATAAGGGCATTACCACATATCCTTAGTCACTTACCTTGCAGCCTGTACCAGGTCCTGAAGTTTAAAATGCTGGTTTTCCAAGTCATCCTGCTATGAAGTGCCTGCAAGGAGAAGCCATCACTCTTGCCCTCTGAACCGGGCCTGAGACAGGCAAAGGGAGGTGATCTGTCTTGCACATGGGTTGAGTGCAGTCACGGTGCCCCATGCTCAAGTGGATCTGCAAAAGGAGACAAAAAGGACTCATATGTATTGCAATGCAAATGCTTTTATTTCAAAGAATGAGCAAAATGAATATTTTCATTATTATTTCTTAAATGCTATTAGTGAAATATAAATGTTATGTAAAGGTACAGTCACTGATGTTGACACTGCTACATTTGATGGATTTCTAATATTGCAGTGCCCTAATCCTCAATGGAAACTTATTGATGTTATTAATTATATTACTTATTTTTATGTTTTTATTTTTCTTATTACTTATTATTTTCCTAGGGAGAAGGGAGTGCTTACAAGGTTGGGAGACCAACAGGGCCTACCTTCTTTCTGTCTAATCATATCCTGTCAAAAGAAGAAAAATAAGGATAAAATGAATTAATAAAAATGCCTGTCAGTGCATGTTTATTGAACATTACGAACTGAAGTTGTTATATTTTATTGTACTTTCCCTACATATCTATTACTGTAGTGACTAATGCACTGGAAATAAGATTTGATTAACTTCCCATTCTTCCCCCCTCCCGTTTCCTGACTATGCAAGCCAAACATGTATTCCTGTAACTACAATGAAACTGATCAAAAATAGGAAATAAGTTTTATTATTTCACTTTCCTGGCTTACATCTGAGTAGCAAAGAAATGGAACCTATTGGTCAGCTAGGCTGCTATGGCTGAAAGAAGTGTGCTTCCTTATCAGTATGCAGTGAGTTGCTTAGAATAGTTGCATGTTCTCAAGTATTGCAAGTGTTCATTGATAATGCTATCACTTCTTATAGGAATAGCCACACAAGCATGAATCTGGCCTTGTTGATACTGGAGACTTGCTACAGCATTAAAATTCTTCACATTTAGTACAATGCCCCCAATGGTACACAGTAGTCTTGAAAGCAGTAGAAGAGGTTTAGAAATTCCCAAGATATTATCAATAACATGCAAGCTATCTTCAAGGAAGGTACTGGAGTGGTCATTGGTAATTCTGTACAAACATTCAGTGCTTCATTTACTATTTTATTTCATTTCTACCCAGGTTACATATATTTCATCAGCTGTGCAAACCATTACCGATGGTAATGTAGCAGCAGGCAACAGGTAAAGAAATTCAAATTAAAGTTGCTTATAACAGTTATAGACTACTTTATGGCTAAGCAGGTTCCTGAAATAGACAAAAATACAAATTTCCAATGAGCTCCACAGTCATGTAACTACACTTAGTTGATTAAAATACAGATTAAATATCGCATTAATAATGACCATGTCATATTTACTATAGACCTCTGTCTAGCTCTCTTGTACTTTTTTGACCCAGACCAAGCTGGTCATGCTGTCTTCTTTGCAGGTCATCAAAGCAGTGCCTGCATTGTTCTCCACTCTGAGGGATCTCAGTCAATGAGGAAAGGTCAACTCCCAGTGCAGCTCTTAACTTCTTATTCCAGCCTTCCTTGTTATGAGGCCTGCCAAAATTAGAGAAGATCTAGTGATCGCTCTTTCACACTAGCTTGGGGTCCTACCCTAATGTCTGACAGAATAGGTCATTTACATTGGCAAGTTCAAACGAAGACCTAGCTACAAAACTGAGAATCCTAAGGTATGGACCATGCATACTGCAGGGGATATGACCATTCCAGGTGGCTAACAGCCTGCACTGATGCCCAGACAATGTCAGAAATGGGTACATATCCATGTCTAACTGAACATGCACCTGCTTTATCCCCGAAGACATAGATACAGAGAGTTTGAATGCATGTGCACGTGCTTGCAGTGGCACGTTCACAGCAGTATGAAGTTACTTATGATGAAAGGTACACTAATGTAAATGGTGTGTAACTGTTAGAGAAGGGAAATTTCTGTACTTTCTTTCCCTCATGCACTTACACAATTACAGTAAGACAACAGTTTATTGCAATTAAGACATGTGCCTGGAGCGTTTCTCCCCGGGCCTTCACTGAAAATAGGCTCTGTCCTAGTCGGATTTTCCCGGTCAACAAATATTAAATAAATAATTAAGATGAATAATGTTTCATGTAATTATGTTTCCACATATAATTAGGTCAGAGTACTGTTAAAATATGTTGGTTTGTGAATACACAGGGCAATATTAAAGCACAAAACTAAGGTTTGCAATTATTATATTATTAATTTTTAGAAATTTATGACAGACGAGTACCAGTAAGAGTGAAAGGGAAGGTCTACAAGAGGGTAATGAGACCAGTTATATTATATGGGTTGGAGACAGTGGCACTGACAAAAAGGCAGGAGTCAGAGCTTGACGTAGCAGAGTTTAAGAAGTTAAGATTTGCACTGGGTGTGACGAGGATGGACAGAATTAGGAATAAGTATATTAGAGGCTCAGCCCAGGTTGGAAGGTTTGGAGACAAAGCCAGAGAGGCAAGATTACGTTGGTTTGGACATGTGCTGAGGAGGGATGCAGAGTATATTGGGAAAAAGATGCTAAGGATGAAGCTACCAGGTAACAGGAAAGAGGGAGGCCTAAGATAAGGTTTATGGATGTGGTGAGAGAAGACATGCAGGTGGTTGGTGTGACAGAGCAAGATGCAGAGGACAGGAAGAAATGGAAACAGTTGATCTGCTTTGGCAACCCCTAACGAGAGCAGCTGAAAGAAGAAGAAGAAATCTCAGCACATAAGGCATTATTATTTTTTACAGAAACAAATGTGTCTGTGACTAGCATAAATAAACAAATATTAGAACTGGAGACAATTTGTAATTCTTGTCTTTTTAATATATTTCTAGGATTATTTATTGTTGGTTATCAGACAAGATACTGATTTATATTCTTTCCTGTGACAGTCTCCTGTTACAGATTTTTAGTCTCTATGCAAACGTCTTGTGTTTTATTCTAGTTAATGAGTTAGGACATCTGGCAAATTCATATTGTCCATATTTTCTGTTTTCTAACTTTATGATATATGAATCTAAACTGCACAATCGCCTTGGAAGTAGACTATTCAGCTGAATGCAGTATTATCATATGTGTGAAACTTTAATTTGTCTGAACAGATCAAAGAATATGGTCCCAGGATGGGCACGGGGAAGAATTTCAGTGCAAATCTTTTGCACTGCTGCCTAAACAGACAGACATCACAGAATGTCAACTCTGTTTATAATTATTAGCAAGGATACAGTAATAAAATATTTTGTATGGTTGGTGGAATAGATGAAGCCACTCAAACCGAAAAATATGTTTCTACAAACAAAACTTTCCAAATTAGCATTTAGCCAACATTTTTAGCTGTTTGCCCACTGGAGAAAGTTGCAGTCAGTGGAATGTTCTAGTCTCCATTTGACACTTGTACATTGCTATCACATACTCTAGCTCGCAGTTTATAAGTGTGAAACTCATAGTTACACGTTCTGCATATGCAGAAAATAAATGCATTTTTAAAGAAATACAAATAATTTAAAAGTTTGTAATAAAAAAGTCCTACATGGGTAGCTTGCCTAGTACTTGGCTATAAGATTGTTATCCTCCTCCATAACCTTATTTAAGTGTAACTTGAACAAGTGGATAGGAAATCAAAAATTCACCCCTGGTTTGACACCTGTGTCTCTGATGGACAGAGGGAGTCAGTAAACCATGCCATAACCAACAATTGCTGTCTATATAAACAACTAAAACATATAACTTGCTTGTCACATTTGGGTTGCATGGCTAGGCTTATACAGGCTCTAGTGGTCATTAGCCTAATACACACCTCTGAACCTATGAACCCCTTCTGTTTGCATGCACCAGCTATGAGACCTCTGTTTATTGAAGTAAAGAAAATACTCAGAGGTACTGTACCCTTGTATTTAGTATATGTTTTGCATAGTGATACTTTGAGTCTTGCTGTTCCTCGGAATTTGCACAGGAACCCATATGTAAATACAAATCTTTAGGATACATGCCAACATCTTATAACTTCAGTTATTTCCTTCTGCCACTGGCCGCCACTTTATTAGTTCTTTTGATTCACAGTCTCTTGAAAGTGTGAACCTTTTCTCTGCAATATTCTGACAAACAAGAATTCTCATAAAAGAGCTGTGGGTTATACAGTGATAATGGTATACCTTGGTTACTTCTAAAGTATGAGGTGCATGCAATACGTGCCTTTTGTACCAGAATTTGTTCTGCTCAGGGCATAAAACACACCTTGGAGTATACTAATTTTCTTTTAAACTTATCTATTGAAAAAATACTTAAAAGAAGCCAAACAAGGATAAAGTTTAATAAATGAAAATGTAATTATTTTATTTATAAAAACTCTTTTAAAAAATTACCTGTTTTAGTGATGCTGAAATGAGGGGCTTATATGTTTTGTATCAAGGAAGAAAATCCTCTGTCTATTTTCTTTTAATCCTTCATCATCAGACTATGTTGGCGTGGGGACTGCAGCAAAATTAATTGTTTGTTCAAATGTTATTTCTAGCTGCACATGCAACATGGCTGAAATAAATAAAACCAAACACTGGTAGCAGCAGAGGAACAAATAACCAGATTTTAGAGTAAACAGTTTATTCAACGCTTTTGTTTATCAGACTTCTTCAGAAATACAGATTTTACTTTCTATTCACATCTTTAAATACTAAAACCAGCTTTCATTAACCTAAATTGCTTAATCAAACCATAATCAATTATATAATTGTCTAATGTAAAAACAAGCTTAACTCCACTTTTAAGATACAATGTTGAATAACATATCCATGACCTAAATATTAAACACAAAACACGGTACTCACTAAAAATAAAATATAATGTGTGCCATTATATTAAATAACCAATTTTGTATTAGTCAAGAAACATTGTATATTAATCATATCATTCAAGCCTAATAAACACAATTCAAAATGACCAAACCAAGCGAAACAGATGTCATACCAGGTTGTCCTTCTCTCTCAAGTTTATTGTTAGCACTTTCCTTCAACAAATAGGAATGGACTTCCTCAGACATCATCTACAAATTCATTCAGAGTTGAAATAGGCAAGACAATTAACAATCATAAGGATTTCAAATTTTTAGAGACCTGCCATCCATAAAAATGCTTAAAATAACTACGTAATCAATGCATCATACTTATGCAGATTCAGCAACACTTAACCAAGTAAGGTATAGTTTGAAAAATAATAAAATATGTGTGGATATAATTTCTACACATGTTTTATGTTTTTACAAACTCAAACATATTTCCATACATAAAAAATATCCTATACTGTCTCCCACGGGCCATCTCTGATATTTTTAGGGACTTACTCAATAATAGCATATTTAAATCTATGGTCGGGGTGTTCAACAACATTTCTTGCCAGGGCATTAGTTATATGGTTTTTAGTTATACGATTTTACTGCTCATAAATCCTCTGTTTAAACTGCCGCTCGGTCTTCCCTATATAGAAACCTTCACAGTTCTGGCATCTGGCAAGGTAAATGACTCCTGCTGTCTCACAATTAAACCTTCCTTTTATAGTGTATGTTATGCGTTGTAGTTGAAATTCCTTCTTTACATCCATAAATCTACAGTAGTGGCAGTACCCACACTTATTCATCCCTTTATAAATTAAGTTAAGCGGGGTTTTCAAGCATATTTTAAAGGTTGGGACCTCTTTTAAATGTAATACGGGGCCTAGTTCCCAAAACATTGTGGATAGCATTATCCTCAGTAATAAGAACCCAATTTTTTACAATAATGTCCCTCAGCTCATTAGCATCTCTGGAAAAAGGGGTTAAAAAACTAGTGGTATAACACCCAATGTTGTCTGAATGCCCTGTAATAATTACATGTGAGTCTTATATAGACAGATCGGGAATTTGATTTAGACCATCACTTTTCCAAAGAATAGGTTTAAAGTGTCTGGAATACCTTTTGTGACTTCCTTCTGTAATTAACTGATCAATCAATTCATCTGGATAAACCCTCCTCATAAGCTTGTCCTTCAATCCTAAGCATTCATCAATAAAGTCTATGTCCAAAGAGACCATCTTAGCGGCTCTAACAAGTTGGCCTTTCACTACGGCTCTTTTTTGATGGTAAGGATGACAACTATGAAAGTGCAAAAAGTTGTTAGAATAGGTAGGCTTTCTATAGATTTTAGCCAGATACCTATTATTACTATGGTCTTTGCTTAGGTAAACATCCAGAAAGTTGGTTACATCTATTGCATACTGAAAGGTAAATTGCAAAAAAATTGGTTAGTTTTGTAATATTATTTATGAATTTAGCTGCTGAACTATAGTCACCTTTCCACATAAGAAACATATCATCTTGGTAATGTATATACCAAGAAGCATGTTGGACAAAGTCCACATTTTGGAGCAAAAATGTTTATTCCCAGTATGCCATTACACAATTAGCAAAGGTTCCTCCACAAGGCGAACCCATAGCAACTCCTGTTTTTTGCAGAAAGAGTTCATTGTTGAACAGAGAAAATGTATTGGACAATACTATGTCTAAAAGGCTTTCAATCAAATTGACTTCTTGGTTGTCAACACCCTTCATATACAGAAATTCGCAGACCCATTCTATACCTAGTTTCTGGGGAATAACTATATATAAATCTTTTATATCAACAGTTAAGAAATTATAGTCTGCATTGAACTCTAAGATGTTAAGCTCTTCTAAAAAGCTCCAGGAGTCTTGGCAGATTTGCTGTTCCATGGCCAATAATGCTTTAATTTTGTTGCCCACTAATTTCACACATGCGTACATAATGGATTTACGTCCATCCACTATAGGGTGGAATGGGGGGGTTGTTAAGGTCTTTGTGAATTTTAGGTGTACAAAACATGACAGGTGTCACAGGTGCAGGCATATTTAAATAATGGTATTCATCCAAACTAGTTCTAGCTTTGATGAAAAGGTCATTTAAGATGGTCTTACCCCTTTGATGTGCTCCATGCAACTCATTCAGTGAAGATCAAGCATAACTTTCACTTTCTAAAATTAGGTACATCCGTTCAAGATAATCTGATTCATTCATGAAGACCAACCTACCCCCACCCCCTTATCTGTTTTCATAACTCTTACTTTATAAGCTTTAATTAAATTAAGAAACTATTTTTCTTTCTTGGTCATATTATTTATACTATGCTCTCTATAAGGTGCATTCATCAATGCCCTGACATCCATCTCACACGTTTTTTTCAAAAATGGCTAACGTTCCATTTAAAGGTAGAATGCTACCTTTAAATGAATGAACTGAGGTCATTTATCCACATTATTTTGAATGGACATATTTATTTCAAATCATTTTTTGATTGCTGTGTACAGTGGCAGCTGGTGACTTCAAATCAAAGGGGGGGCTGCAGGAGACAGATGACTGGGTGGGGCCAATGAGGATAGGTGTGGCCAACATAAACAACTGGAACTTGAATTAAATATGTTGTCCTGGGTACCAAACTATCATTACGAGAGTCCAATCAAGAGAAAATGAAGTGTAAAAGAAAAAAAATATTTCAATGCATTGGTGACATTACAGCTTACTTAATATCTAGATGGAAACAAAAAGGTTGTGAGGCATGAAAAAATAAATTACTTTTTAAACACATTACTGGAATGCCAGTCAAAATCAAGTATAAAAAAAAAACAAGCAGCACTCAGCTCAAACCACTTCTGCTTGCACTGAAGTTCTAATTATACTTTATATTCAGCTTTATAAAAGTACCAAGTAACATGCTGAAAGTAACAATCTCTGTGATACCCCCACTTGTAAATTATCCAAAAAGGACCTGCTGCCTGACAACTATCTACTTGTTTCATGGGGAAAACATGATCAAATAAAAAAATGAACAGCAAACAAGAAACAAGCTGAAGATAAATTGCTTAAAGGATTACTGCACAGGTTATGGACCATACATGATGGATTGGCATTCTGTTTAGTTTACGGGTAAAGCCTGCAAAGATGACTGCAAGTCTCCAACAAATGTAATGAGCTTCTTAAAATACTGTAATTCTTTCCTTTGTTACAAAAACTGTCATATGCATTTCAATACCTAAGGCTTATATGTTATCTAGTTATGTAAGTATTCTCTGCATGGCAACAACAAAAAGACTTTCAATGTCGGTAATTCTTTAACGGTATGCTTATTATAGCTTACTTGCATCTTGCAATCTCAGACAAGCTTACCTGATGGTCATTAAAGCATTGCTACTTAAATTCAGAGCAACAGGCACTTTCTGAATAATAAGAAGAATAAATCAACAGTATATAAATATGACAGAAAACTAGACCATTCTGCAAAATCAAAGGCAGATGAAAAGCCACTGTAGTACTTGTGTGTGCCTTGGATGGGGGAATACTCTGCACACTTACACTGCATAATGGAGCCTTGCCTTGCTTGGACACATCTAGAGTCACTACATGGGGGAGTGAGGTGCAACAAGTATGTCACAATTTGAAATGTCTCTGGCTGGTGGTGATGGCTCTGACACATTTGTCATACCTTTCAACCTCAGAGCAAGAAATCTGGACAAACCCATACATAGAAGTGGGACAAAGACCCAAAAATAAGGACAATTTTAAATATTGCTCTTATAAACTTAGAAAGATAATAGAATAGTAGTAGGTCTTGCATTAATATGAATTTTCTGAAGGGTATGAAATCTAAAACTCAAATGTCTGTCATTATTTTCAAACTTCAGTCTTTAATGATTTGCTACTAATTTGCCAGAAAACCACAATTTTATGAAAAACGGACCAAAAATGTGATGCAGAAATATAAAATTGCCACACAATACAGCTGGGAACCTGTCAAAGAAGGGACACTTTTTTAATATTAGTGCTGTTAACTTGAGCAGCTGACAAAATTAGAGAATCTATATGTATTTCTGAAATAAACATAATCTGTAACTCTAATTATTGCAGTTATTTATAATTGTAAACTCTCCACGTTTTTCTTCCAAAATTGCCATTTTGCAGAGGGATTATTAGGGGGAGAGCAACATTTTGAGCCAGGTCAGGGATAGTTGAGAGGTTTGGATATTCCAAATTCTATAAAGCAATTTATTTGCATGTACCACTCAACCTCTTAATGCAGGAAATCTGGACAAGTCAAATATATTGGGGGAACATACAAACAGTACTAAAAATTGCTCTTGTATAAACAGTTGATAGAATAACAGGTCTTCCTTTAGCATGCATTTTTCTGAAGGTTATGAAGTCTGAAACTCAGTGTCTGTCATTATTTAATGACTTCATTCCTAAATGATTTGCCAGAAAACCACAAATTTTATGAGGAACTAACCAAAAATAAGAAGCAAAAATCTATTCATTCTGCAAAAATCTGGACAGTTGAGAGGTATAGTTCTGCTGGGGCTGTCTTTGAGTTTGGTGCCCTTCCCCCTCACAAAATCATGGTGGAATGGTGCCTCCCCCCTGCAGCCATTTCAATGTCCCATTACTTGGCTATTTTGACCCATTTAACATAAACATTGTAATGTGCATACTGCTTTACATCTACAATAATCTGGATTTCATTTAAAAGTTTCATTTTGCATTTTACAGCACAAACACTAAGACATCTGCTAAACAAAGCAATGCAGTCTCACAATGAAAATAGAATTAGCATTAAACTTCTCTGCCCTTGAAACTCACATTCATTGAAACAGCATTGAAACCCACATTCAAAGAAAATACATTTTGCCAGTGGCAGATAAAGATTAACTTTGGTCTGTTTTCGGATCATAGGCCCCTTGCACACAAAACATACACGTGGTCTTTGATACACCTTCCTGATTGTATTAAATTATTTTCCTTGCATAATACAGTACAATTGTTAGAAGGCATTTTAAATGTATTGGTTTGAACATTTTTCCAGTACACAATGAAACAAAATGCATGCACCAATAATGACAAAACTGCCCAATTCAGAACATTTCCATCATAAAAGTCTACTCAAACTTCTAACATCCATCAGTATCAGCAAATATGCACAATCTCTGAAGAAGTAAAATTCATCTAAATAATTCCACATTACAGAGATCTGTAACTAAAGAAGAGGTTGCTGCTTGCAAACAACTTTATACTCCATTGTTTCATCTGTAAATAAAGTGCCTGTTTCCTTTGTGGAATAAGTTGCCTATGTTACATTAAAAAATAATAAGTTAGTAATCTTGCAATGGGGAATGGATGGCAAACTGATAATGGGCTCATAATTACTAGGTATCTTCACCAAAAAGGACTGCAGCATCCACCCCCTATACAACACGGGTCTGTATTAGATTATCGAAGTGTCAGAACTTCAATCACCATATGGTCGACACCATAAGATCGAAAGTACTGAAGCTTCGAAAATCTAAAAAAAAAATAAATAAAAAACAAAAAAACAAAAACAAAAGTAACTTGTTTAAGCAGGGGGAAGCTTTCCTGCACCACTGACACCCCCCACTACTTAAATATACCAACTCCGAGATCGCACTTCAACGGAGTATGGTGCGGAAAGGCAAGATTTTCCTTTGGTATGCTGTAGCATGATCTCAGAGTTAGTATATTTAAGTAGTGGGGGGTGTGGGTGGCACAGCCCCCCATGTGGTGGGTAGGGGGGCTTGCCCCCTGCTTACAGCAGTTACTTTTGTTTTTTATGTTTTTTTTTTAATTTTTATTTTTAGATTTTTGAAGTTTCAGTACTTCAATCATATGGTGTCGACCATATTGTGTTTGAAGTTCTGAAACTTCAATAATCTAATATGGACCCTACAGTACAGTATCAACAATGCATGTCTATAATGTGGGAGTAGAACCCACAGCATTCTGCATCAAAAGCAAATACACAGCCTACTGTGCTATTAACAATGTAAACAGACTCACTATAAGCAGCACTAAACTTTTCTTCCCCTGCAGCTCTCAGTTCCTTGTAAAATCTACTTGACACTCAGCTGTATCTCTCAACTTTGCTGGACAAAAGCCCAAAAAACAGGGACACATTTTAAACATTGCTTGTATAACCTTGCAAAGTTGCTAGAATAAAATGCTGTATTACCCCCATACATTTCACTGCCAAGTCTTGAACCCAAGACCTGATGCAAAATGGTCAGAGCAACATACCACTATGTCAAATCAGCTGTTTTGTGAAGGACAGGAAGACTGAAACTTAAATGGCTACCATTTAGTGAATTCAGTTCTCACCATAGCTGTCAACCTCTTAGCACAAAACATCTGGACAAAGCCAATAATGGGGGAATACAGCCCCCATACATATTCAGTGATTTCAGTTCTCACCAGAGCTCTCAACCTTTGCACAAAAAACCTGGACGAAGCCAGTAATGGGAGAATACAGCCTGCAAACATATTCAGTGAATTCAGTTCTCCCCATAGCTCTCAACCTTTGCACAAAAAACCTGGATAAAGCCAATAATGGGGGAATACAGTCCCAAAAATAGGGACAAATTTCAAATATTCATCTTATAAACTTAGCAAATTACTAGAATAAAAGGTTTTGTGTTGCCATGTAATTTCTGAAGAATATGAAGTCTGAAATTCAAATGCCTGTCATTTTCATTTATTTAACATTTGTTAACCAGGAAAGTCTGATTTGGAACAAAACCCAATTTTCAGCAGAGGCCCAGGGAGAAACACTCCAGACACATGTCTTTATAACATCAGGAAAAAATAACATGGGAGGACACCAGAGCACCCAGAGGAAACCCACACAAACACAGGTAGGACATGTAGACTCCACACAGAAGGCACCCCAGCCAAGAATCAAACTAGAGAATCTCTAACTGTGAAGCAACAATGCCACCACTGCACCACTGCACCATCAGATATTTAATGAATTAAAAATCCAGAAACCAAACCACAGATTTTTATAAGGAACAGAACACAAATATGAGGCAACAACCTGCAAAGTTTTCATAAATGACGGTGGTTAGGGAATTCAGGCTCTTGCTACCTGCACCCACGGTACAGGGCTCAAGCCTGAGGTATTCTCTAACCACCACCAGGTATCCTGAGTTCTTTCCAGCCACCAGTATATATCAACTGGGGCACTTTACACACAGGCATACACACACACACACACACACACACACACACACACACACACACACACACACACACACACACACACACACACGCACACACACGCACACACACGCACACACACACACACACACACACACACACATACACACATCTATGTGTAGCAGACACTGGTAAACAGTAGCAGGTTCAATGAAGTATAAGTTAGCACATTCTGGATTGCAGTGACAGCTTTATCACCTCTGGATAAGTATGTGGAAGGGTCTGTGAAAATAACAACCCTAGAAGGCATTGAAGTTCCTGTTGTGAGGTAGTGACAATGTGTGTTTTAGATGAACTATTGAGTACACTGTGTTCTCTACATAATGTTAGTCATAGTAAAAATATAAAACTGTCTTGTAATGAAAGGCAGTTTTATCACATCAGTAGTAGCACATATTTATAGGTGGCACTGTATACAGTTCACTGTACAAGATGGTGCAGTTTGGCTTAAATAAAGTGACTGAATAGGAGATGGTGACAGCACAACTGGCAGTTTAGTGACTACAATAGTAATTTCTAAACATTAGTAACAGTAGGTCTGCAGATAATTTCACAGGACATGACTACAAAACCCCTTTGCTGATAGCACACCTAGAATCATCAGCATGGAGCTAAACATGTAGACTCAGGGCAAATGTAGTTAAATTGAATGGCCTTCAAATGTAACGACATGCACAACCTTTAATACACCACTGTAAAGGAACAGCCACTAAGTGAAATAGAGCTGGTAAAGATCTGACAGAAGAAAAATATGTCCATACTGTTAAACAGTTTCTCCATCAAGCACCATCTCGTTAATGACAAAAAAGGGGTATCATTCCACAACAAGTGAAAATATAATGAAAATGCAGGTATCTCCTTACAATATGTAAGCCATATGATGAAGACGCAACAGCCAAAGGGAAATCCACTCAACAAGAGCACTTAAGAGACCGAGCAAACATAATATGACAGTGGTGATGATTCAGCAACACCTGATACAGAAACAAAAATTTAAAGGGATAGGCACATGGGACAATTTCAGTTTGTGGGATGTGAATGTGATGTTATATACCATCAATTCATTGTAGCCATACCACTCAAGAGTATGGCTTCTTGTAAAAGTACACAAAAGTTTTTTTTTTTTTTTTTTACTCTCATGCAATGTACAAATAATAAATAACACTTTTTATGTTCAAGGTTTATGGCTTGCAAAATAGTTACTATGATACATTTTAATAAATCAACAAATCAATAAGGGATAGTTACATTAATAAAAATGAGGAAAAATGTAATATAAGAAGACAATTGTTCTTCAGTAACACACACACGCACACACACACGCACACACACACACACACACACACACACACACACACACACACAGACACACACACACACACACACACACACACACGCACGCACACGCGTGCATGCATGCACACACACACACACACACACACACACACACACACACACACACCATCCCTGCTTCAGTGAATTATTCTCCGTTCTCAACCTGGCTTCACACACACTACCTGAATCGTTGACCAGGATTTCCACTCCTTGGACACATCCTCTGCTTCTGCCACAGTAAAATGAATGTTTCCACTCCTCGATGTTGGCGCCGGAATGTGCATCATGCACACTGCCAGTTCCTGTTTCCAAGTGCCAGCACACACAGACTGCAGACTATGCAGTCAAATCCCCTTCCAGTCCATACAGTTGTAACGCATAGACTTCTGTGGACTGCTGCCTTCTCCCTGAATCCGGATTGGTGAAACAGCAGTCCGGATTTAAGTAACTAATCACGCATTTGTGAGTTATGGATTTTTTTATTTTATTTTACACATGGGGGGGCTGCAGTCCTGCAGTCCAATATCATAAGCCGCCACTGGCTGTGTGCATATACGCGCACATTTACATGCATATATTTAACCATATATATATTTTTCTAATTAGGATATTTATATATATATGGAAATATGTTTGGGTTTGTAAAAACATAAAACATGTATAAATTATATTCACACATATTTTATTATTTTTCAAAGTATATCTTACCTGATTAAGTTTTGCTGAATCTGCATAAGTATGATGCATTGATTATGTAGTTATTTTTAAGCATTTTTATGGATGTCATGTCTCTTTAAAAATGTTAAATCCTTATGATTGTTAATTGTCTTGCCCATTTATACTGTGAATGAATGAGTAGATGTCTGAGGAAGTTCATTCCTATTTGGTGAACCAAAGTGCTAACAATAAATTTGGGAGAAAAGGACAACCTGGTGTGGCATCTGTTTTCCTTGGTATATCATTCAAGTCTGGAGGACTTTGTGCCCCTAGCCTTAACTGCCACAATGTTTCTTTCCTTTCTACTTTATTTTTAACTTTACACCCTCTCAAATCTTGCTTAACATGTTTTAACACAGAAAAAGTGATTTTTTTGTATGCACTACAAGTAACAGAATGTATATAAAAGGCATTATTTTCATCTTTAGTTTTAATAGGATAATAATGTTCTCTAATACGCTTATTCAAATTTCTCATGGTTATGTCTATATAAAAGGCAGAGCACCCAGAACACAAAGCAATATAAACTATATTACTGGAAGAACAATTGAATCTACCAGGAATATTAATATTATGATGTAAATGATTTAAACTAACATAAGGCCCTTCATGTATATACCTACATGTGTTGCATCTATGACACTTATACGTGCCTTTGGAGTTATCTGTCATGGGAAGTAATGCTAAGGTATCATCTGCTTCTAGCATACCTTTCATACTATTACCCTTTTTTTTAAACAAAATTAGGTGCTCCTCCCAAGGCATAATGTAGTTCACTGTTATCTATAATAATAATGGCTGAAATAAAGCTCACCACACCCTGGTTAGAATGTATGTTGGGAGAGAGGAGTGGGGGTGACTTCACTAAAACAACGATCAGCAGAGAAGTGTTCAGAGAACATGCCATTTAAATCACTATCACTATATCTCAGGCACAGTTCTGCAGAAAATGAAGTGCACACTTTGTTGAATAGATACATTTCAGCCTTTGTAATTCGGCTATTTCACAGAGTGTTATATGCATTTTTTTTAAAAAAAACAAGACTCTCATATTTCTCTAATTTGCTACAGAATTCAATGGAATATTAAGTAATGCATTCTAATAATACACACATATGCATGCAGCTTTTAAAATGCAAAAGAAAAAGAAACATAAGAAATGCTTACAGACAGTATGACATGCTTATGTTTACATGTGGAATAAATTCAAATACAGATAAACAAGATTATCCTTTTCTCTTTACTGCATAGCAGAGGAAGAAATACAATACAACAGCCAACATTAGAAGAGACAAATACAGCATCAGTTGAGTCTTCTGGTAAGTATAACAGGTGTCCAAAAGACATTTTTAACTGTCAATACTACAAATTATTATACAAAATTAATCATAGCAGGAAAATTAATAAAAAAATCTAATTGATTTTTCTAGAACTTCTTTAGACAATGTTGCTCTTATACCTTTGTTGCTGAAAGAAATGCAACAGAAGACTTAACTGATGAAGAGAAATGTCTTATACTCTGATTTGTTACCTTGATTAACTACAATAATTAAGGATTTCTTCTTTTGGGATTGTTTTCTGGGTTCTGTAAACTTTGAATTTAAAGTACATAACCTTAAGACATAACCTTTCAGAAAAACAAAAGCCCTTGTTATTCCAATTCATCACAAGTATGCATAAGCACTACCTTTATACATTCTTCCCAGGTACAGAAGCACATCCCCAATAATTACCCCTAATTGTAAGTGTAAGCATTTCCCATACACAAGTTTACTTCAATATAGATATGTTTCTGCAGTATTTTGTTGTGTTGTTACATTGCATTAAAACAAATTGTGTGAATGTATTGTGGGTTTTTTTATGTTTCGTCTCTCCCCCACCCTTGTTTCGCTTTTTTTTCTTATTTTGCTTATACGTTTCTTTCTCCATTTTTGCTTCACTTCTCTCCTATTTTTTTATCTTTTATACAGGTTCAAATTCCTTAGGAGCAGACCAGGGATGTACCTCCCATGCTAGAGACAGATCCCCCTCTGCCCATCTGTGGATGTCCTCACAGGGTCAGAGTGGAAACATCTGTCCTGCAGGCACTCCAGCATGTGGCAGCCTGGAAGCCTCACAGAAAGGGAGCTTCAGAGTTTGGTTGAGGATGTACAGTTAAAGGTAGTAGACAGGAGAATTCAGTCAGTTGAAGCCTCTCTTCAGAGTGCAGAAGACATGTTTTCCCAGTTGGTGCAGACCACAGTGCCAAAACAGGTCCCTGCCCCATCAACATCAGATTCCTCCACTGCAAAACCATCTGACAGTGGGCGTGTTTGTGTCCTTGTGGACTGGGATTACAAGTGGAATTTCCTCAGCCCTTCTTCCCTTACTGTTTCACCTTTACCCTCTTCCTTATGTCCCACCCACACTACCCATTTATTAAAAACATTTGAAAAAATAGGGAGGTGTATCCCTTGATAGAAACATAGTGTCTATCCTCTCCCACCTCCTCCAGCACAAACTTTGTTGATGTTTCCCATGTGTGCTCACCTCTTTGTTTTGTCTTCACTTTTTTCAGTCTGTCCTAGCATCCTATCGCACACTTTCTAGTCTTTATGGAAACCATCAGGGTACTCACAATGGATATCCCTATATAAAAAAAGTTATAACCCCTTTTCTTAAAAAAAAAAAAAAAAAAAAAAAACTCTTAGCTGCTGCACAGTCTGCAGCTTTTCTAAAATGCTTTGAGTTGGACTGTGCTCAGCAGTGCTTGCCCACAATTTGCCTCAGCATATACCACTTACTATTCTGCAAAATAATCCACTTTCCAAAAGATGAACTTTATACAAATGACTTTAGAAATTGTTTTGCTTTATCATATTCATCCCAACTGTGTTTTGCTGACCTTATTTGGATATCCATGCAGCACTGCTGTCTGCACATGACTGTTACATACTTGTGAGGACCTGGACTATGAATATGGGCCTATATGTTATTATTTCCTTTCTTCAATGTCTACAATTTGAGCACACTAACAATTATTTGAAAACAAATATTTAGACAATACTATGGAGTGCAAAAGTTATTCAAAACTCATCTTCCATCAAATATGATGCCCATTAATAATTAAAATAAAAACCTCCAGATGATGTATTGCTATGGTTATCCATGTAAACACAATTCCTGATGCTGGTCATGTGGTAATTCATGTAATGCATGTCTGAGGTTTGCAGGACTCTGTCCCAGTACTGACCTTGTGAAATAAAACATTCAACCCTGAGTCAGATTCCTGAAATTTGTGAACGCAGAGACAAGAAATTCACCAATGTATGGCATGGCTGCCCAAATCTAAAAGTGCAGGCAAATACACTAGATAATAAGTGGGTCAGTATGGTCAAGTAATAATAAACAAGTGACCTCAGCTAAATGCTATCCAGACAGTATAAAAATGGCACCATAAACAGAAGTCTAATGCATACTGTGTTCAGTTCCACAGAATCTTGTTATTAAGTTGAGGTATAAGGGTCTATATTAGAAGCACGAAAATGCTTCTGAGCGAATACGGAAACAGCAACACATATCCATCAAATCGTATTTAACTGATTCGATGAATATGTCATAGGGCAAGGAGATAGTTGGCCAACTTCACAGAGTTGCCCTTTCCTTCCCTATAGTGCGATCCTGGAGTTGGTATATTTAGTTAGGGGGGGTGGGAGGCAGAGCCCCCACATTGGGGGGGTGGGACAAAGCCCCCCACCTGTTTATGATGTTAAATTATTTTTTTAGCGAACGGCCACGTACGTTTTTTCCCTAGGGAAAAATTTGCTTACATAGCCGTTCGCTATTGTTACGTTTCGTGCATTATGTATCAACCTTTGTGTAGTTGCACATATGCACTTTCAGTCTTATAATATAGACCCGAGGAATAATAGGTTGCAAACCATATAAAGTAAATAAAGTAATTAAACAAATTCACAGGGCATGCAGCTGTGTATGCTGTGAGTAATAGGTTGTGAACCATATATATTTAATAAAGTGATTAAACAAATTCACAGGGCGTGCAACTATGTTTGATGTAAGTTACCACCCCCCCCAAAATAAGTTTACAATTTAGTGAAAAATGAGTATGTACATCAACAAAACACTTAAGACTGTTATGATATGCACAAATGTGACCAAACAATTGCACTGAAGAAACTGGAAATTACATAACAAATATGGCCCTGTGCAGTACACACAAATATAGCAAAGTTACTTAAAGGTGTTGTACACACTCATTTAATCCAGACATGAAACTCACACATTATATATATGCTTTCACAACATTATAACTGAATCACATTGTAAGAAGGAGAGAGACAGGGAAAGATGGAACATGAACTACACCTCTCAAGAATAGTTTGACATGGAGTGGGGGCATGGCTGGCTCAAATCCAAGATGGACACCTAACTTAGCGAATCAGAGCCCAAGAACACTATATATATATATATATATATATATATATATATATATATATATGGGTGTACTTTTGAAGAACAAAAGTTCACTACTTCGAACTTCAAAAGTACACCCACACTAACGCGAAAGTGCACTTTCACTAAAGGGCTCTCTCGTGAACCCGTTACACCAAACGGGCTAGCAGTCATGGACCTTAGTGTTAGGGCACGGGTTAGGGTAAGGGGATAGTTAGTAAGGCTATCCCCTTACCTTGGCCTGTGCCCTAACCCTAAGGTCTGTGACTATCGCACCACAGTGGAAGACATTCCTAATCAGGCTATGTCCTCCACTGTGGTGCGATAGTCATGGACCTTAGGGTTAGGGCATGGGTTAGGGTAAGGGGATAGTTACTTGGGCTATCCTCTTACCTTGACCCTGAGCCCTAACCCATAGGTCTGTGACTATCGCACCACAGTGGAGGACATAGCCCATTTTTCAATGTCCTCGATTGTGGTGCAGTAGGTTTGGTCTAGTGAGCTTAAGCGAAACTGCACTTTCGTTAAAGTGCACTTTCGCTTAAGTTGGGATGTACTTTCCTATTTCAAAAAAGTGACTTTTCGTTGTAGGAAAGTATACCCATATATATATATATATATATATATATATATATATATATATATAGATAGATATATATATATATGTGTGTGTGTTATATATATATATATATATATGCATCATGTGAAAGGTGGTAAAAACTAATTCATGTCAGCAGGAGTTGGTTGTGCATTTCAAGAGGGCTCTCTTTTGAGAGACACCTGATCTTTTACAAAAGTCTGGCAGTGGTGTTCTCTGAGTTGGGAGCCTACCTCGCTGTCATTAATGATTAGCAATTGTGGCTAGAGCACATAGACATGGAGATCATTTCACTCAAAATGTGATAAACAAGGAGGAATATGACATTGCAGAGCTGTATGCTCCCAAAGACGATAAGGCTGTTTTTTGAAAACTTTTTGGGGATTTGGATAAATGTTTTTTTCTCCCTTCCAGTTCTGCATTCTACCAGGAGACTTTAATGTACTTCTTAACAAGAATAAGGACAAGCTTTGCAGGGTAATGGAATATCATAAGCTGAATAAAAGGGTATTAAAGGAATGGATGGAGACCTATGACTGGATCAATTTCTGGTGGGTAGCTCACCCAGAAGCAATCACTCCAACTTCTCCTAGAGATCTAAATCAGCCAGGCAGCAGGATAGTTCTTATTCTCCTTCCAATGTACTGAAAGCATGAAATAAATACTCCTATGATCCAGGAGAGAGGGATATTAGATCACGCTCTGGCCACTATGTAAATAAACAGAGATGGGATTTCTCAAATGTGTAGAAGTTGAAGTTGGGTGCATTTTACCTGCCAAAATGGACAAAAATAAAGAGAAGTCAAAGTCTATTAACACAGATGTCTTTGCCAGGAATCCTTCTCAGGATGTTTCTTCAAACAGGCTGTAGTGTGTGGGTTGTAAGGCTGCAAAAAGAAGTGATATATTAGGGCAAGAGGACCTTAGGAGGAAAGAAAAGTAGTGGACTGTAGAGAAGAAAATCAGGGACTTAAATACATTGCAGGAAAGGATACTATAGTATGAGGATTGAACACACTTATAGGAATTACAGCGTAGACTAGATATGGAACTGCATTTCTTAGAAGTGACCAAAGGGCAATCAGAGATATTAAGGAAAGGTCAATTTTTGGTGTTTTTTTAAACAATGGGAAAGCTGGGTGTCAAAAAGAGACCTCCAAGCATTTGCAGCTAATGGTACGAAGGACTCTGGGAATCACTACAGACAGAAATCTAGATAATTTAGTTGTAAACGTTAATGGCCTACTATCTAAATTAAAAAAAAAAACTTTTCTACATTATCCGGCTGAATTCAGTTACCACAAGTCCTAATTATGGCATGAATAATTTATAAGCTTAAAAACATTCCCATCCCAGGTGATCACTTTAGTTTAATGCTTCTGCAGAAGCAAATCAATGACCTGGTATTGAGGCAAATGGGTAAACATATTTCAGCTCAGAATGCCTATGTCTCAAAATGCTTTGGAGGATGTGGACTTCCTTATATAAGGAAGTATAACATTGCCTTTGGGATTAATCAACATATGCAGCAATCTGATAATGTAGATCCAGGAAACAGTGCTGAAGATAGTACTTCAACAAATCTAGGTGACATCTTTCCCCAACAGTGGGTATGGGGGGATGTATACGGAGAGTGTGGGGTAGAAAATGCATCTTGGGGAAGGGGGCCTATCAATAAAATATGGTGCTACCATGTGGTCTTGATAAGGACTAACAGAGCTCCTAGAGATTATTGGAAAACAAACAGAATATTGGACTGGGAACACCTTTAGCCGAACCCAAAAGATCTGATGCTTATGGCTTTTGCCACATAATGTTATACTCAAAAATAATGTGAAATTCATTATGTAAAATGTTCACAGCTTGGCTGCTCTTAACTTTAATCCACCATTCATGAAGATGACATTATTAATATAGGGGATTAGATGTGTTTAATAATACTCCCACCTAAGTTCTATTTACTTAAAGGTGTTCCCCAACCCCCTCTTCTTGGTGAAATGTTAACCTTATTTATTATAAAAAGATTTTTTTTTAAATTGGTACATTGTGTATAATGTTTGTAAATTGTGTTGTTTATTTATTTGTTTATTTAGTATTCATTCATCAGGTATGTGGACTACTAGGTACTTTATATCTGATGTCTTTCAGGTGCTCATAAATTCTCTGATTCAACTGATTGTCTGTCTCCCCTACATAAAAAGTGTCAAAGGAAAGTCAGTTGGCCAAATAAGTCATATTTGCTTTTACAGTTATAGGCTTTAGAGCAAGCAATGATTGCAAAATAACTAGCTACTGAGATTTAGGAACCCTCACTGATATGACTGCATTGTTTGGAAACCCCACATTTGTGCAGTTTATTTGGACATTGTGTATAAACTCTGCTTAAATTATTCTTATAACATTCAAGAATACTGTTAATATTCCTTCCCTTCTTGTAAACAAAACCAGGTATGTCCCCTAATGTCATGGTGTTAATACCCTTAGACAAAATATTTTCCAATTATTTTTGATGATGCTGTTACAATAGATGATAAACTTTGATGCATATAAGGAATAGCCATGGCCTTAGACAATCTATTATCTATGGCAGTAGTACCATGTATAGACTTAATACTGTTTACTCTTCTAAGTAATAAAGGGGGGAATATTTTACTCCATGACTAATAACTTCCTGGGCAATATCTTCAAGTATTTTAGATGGATAGTCTCTGTCAAAAAATATCTGTTTTAGACTGTTAGGTCCCTTGACAAATACTTCACACTCAATTACTAGCCTAGATAGCCTTATCATCAGGACTTTGAATACATTTCTTTTTTGCCATGTGAGGTGGCTGCAAGTATAATATAAGTAAGCATTTGAGAATGTGTCTTTTTTATGTAGTTGAACAGAATTTTCCATTAATGGTATTCTTGTATAACATAGTATCCAAGTAACTGTTTTTGTCCTTTGAGACTTTGTAAAGAAATTTCAGGAAAAGAGCTGCAACTTGTTAAGTATTCAAAAAAATCTAGTATTGTTTTCTCATTCTCATGTCACAACAACAAAAAATTATGTTGAAATTGCAAATACAATTTGATATAAGGCACGGGACTGAAAAATGTATAGCCTCTCCAATTTCCAATATAAAATGCTCCTATATATAGGGGCTGAAGCACCACCCATAACAATCTCCTGTATTTGATGATAAAATTCACCTTCAAAATTAAATTAATTGTAATAAAGAATGTATTCCACAAATTGTTTTATTACTCTTAAAAATATTTTTGACATTTTTGTCCCCTCAATTGAATTCATAAACTACTCCATACCCTTGTCATTAGGGTTGATGGTAAATAGATTTTGAAGATCACCAATCACCATATAAATGTCCTTATCAAAACTAATCTTTGCAATATGCCATAAAAAATACACAAATCTCTTAGAATGTACTTACTTTGAGTGAGGAATAATTTTAGTTTGTTGTCAATGAATTATGCCAGAGGATCAATCTTAAAGCCAGAAGAGGAAACAATTGACCTCAAAGTGCGGCTCATATTTGTCCTTCTGTATATGTGCTATTATAAAGATAATGGGTAAAATAGGGCATTTCTCTCTTAAAAACTGTACAGTGCAACATTTATAATTTTTTGAAACAACATGTGTTCTTATATAATTTTTAAAATTCTATATGGTATGTTGATTTCATTTTTTCTGAAGTCCTTTGGTAAAACATTGTCTCAGATAACATATAGTACACATGGTCCACATAATCAATATAGTTTATAATAACACACCTCCTTCATTATGTTTAGGGATTTATTAGTTGCATATTCATGTAAAAATGTTTTTCTCCTTAGTCGGGTTGCAGTACCTCTTTTTATTTAATATTTTTCAAACACCTCTAAGTTCAGTTTCACTGAGTCTCTGAAATAGTGCCAGCCCAGCCATTCACAACCCCATTTTCCCATTTACATGAGGTTGGGGTGTCACTTCAACAATGACAATCATCTAGAGCCAAGGTACACACTACTGGGTGACTATTTCTACAAGTGTTGTTCGTTTATACCATACATTCACATACACACTCACAATTATGGCCTACTTGATGTGCCCAGTCCACATATTGCATGTGTTCGGAATGTGGGAGGAAACTGGAACACCTGGAGGAAACCCATTTGAACACAGGGAGGACATGTAGATTCCAAACAGAAGTGCACTGAGAGATGAGCTAGCGAGACATTCAGGCTAGCTACTGAATGGGCAGGGACAAACTCATCTGAAGACTAGTCAAACCAAATGATGTACTTGAGCTTCTCCATGCCCATGCCTGCATATGCAAAGTCCCATATCACATCCTTGCAAGTTATAGGTCATCCAGTATGACCCAAGAAACCCATAACTTGTACTTTTACTTCTTGGAGGCCCTCACCATTCAACCAAATATCATATGCTTAGGGGACTACAGCTATACTACTATACATTAGGATTCTTACATGACCTCAAATATACAGGCCACATGATTCCTGAGCTTTGTAAACACAAACATCTTGGACCAGATAGTCCATAAACCCACTAGGGGGGCAAACATACTTGACATGATGGTACTCACAAACATGCGAGAACACTGCATTCTTCACCCCCTCACTCCCAGTGTAGTGTCCTCTCTGGTAAGGTCAGACCACAAACCTGTGTCCTCCATAATAAAAATTAATTCTGAGACCCCTACTAACCCTGTAACATTTAGGAATTATTCTAAGCCAAACTTCATACTACTAAGTGATAATCTGTCAACATTTTAAGCTTCTCTCAAAGCCGGAGAACATAACTACGTGTGTGGAATTGTTGAAAGATACCCTATACTGTTATGTCAATAAATCCATAGAGACAGTTGTGCCTATCTGAAATAAGCCCAGAACTAACTCAAAAAACAAAGCACCTTGGTGGAATCCAAACATAAACAGGTCATACAGCAAAACAAAAAAAGTCATAGCCAAGATTAGGAAGTGCTACACCCATCATGATAAGAATGCACTTATCAATCTAAACAGACAACTAAGGGAGCAAGTTAAGACTACTAAAACCAGATTTGAGGAAAAGATAGCCTCCCAGGCAAAGAACAATCACAAGGCTTTCTTAGTTATGTCAAAGGCAGCATACAGCAGTGTGCAAAACTGATTGTAAATGTAGCCACCTATCTGGATACAGAGGATATAGCAAATCCAGTGGATATAGCCAAAAAATAAAACATCTCCAATTTTACCCCTCTCATCACTCTCTCTAGGCTGTCATTAAGGAGCTGTCATTAAACAATGTCCCCCAACTATTACTAGAGAGCAGATCCTACATGCACTCTCCAGAGGCAAAAAACACTGCATCGATGAGCCCCAATTATATCAGTGATGCTTCCTAAATAGCCTAAAACATGAGCTATTGTGTCCATTGGAGTAACTGTTTAACCATAGCCTCCAGACAAGCTTTGTGCCATGCAAGTGGAGAACTGCAGCTGTCATTTCTCTGCACAATGGCAGGCCATCAACAGACTCTGGGAACTAAGCCTGGTCTCATATATAAAGCCATGGAAAGAATTATTATGGAAATGATTAATAATTATATAGAAAACTTTCAAACACTGGATCCAATGCAGTTTGGTTTCATTCAGGGCAGATCATGCCTACTCAGCATGGTGGAATTCTTTGAGAAGGTCACCAAGGCAATGTATGAGGACCAAACAGTGCATACTGCCTACCTGGCTATGGCATTTGTTACAATACCCCACCTGGGCATTGTAAACCCAATAATATAGTCATAAACCCCTATCTTATGCACTGGATAGCTAGATGGCTGTCAGATTGGACACAGGATGCTATGCAGAGGAAATCACCTCCACAAAGAGATGGTCAGTAGTAGAGTCCCTTGAGGCTCTTTGCTGGATACAAAAATGTCAAGGGCCAGTGGCTGATCAAGTGTGCAGATGATTACAAAAAAAGAGTAGTCATAGAACCTCACAAGACACTAACAATCCACAGGAAGAATTAACACAGGCAAATGACTGGTGACAAAACAATGGCTTAAAATGCAATGCTAAAAATCACATAATAGTTCCCTTTGGGAAGTCAGCTACCCTAGGACATTGTTTCATCAATAACACAACCCTAAGATTAGAACCAGGATGATCTTGCCTACTCGCCTAGTGAACTTCTTTGATAAGGTCATCAAGGGAATGAATGAGGGAAAAACAGTGCATACTGCCAGAAGCATAGCTTGTTCAACCAGCACCCCATGCTTATACTATGCACCAGCATCTCACCCCTCAGCTCTTCAAGCGAACAACATATCTAAATAAATAAATAAAGAAAGAAAGAAAAAGCTGATTATCACCATCGGCCTATTGCAGTTAGATCTACACCTCCCCTTCCACTAAAGTGAAGAAAAAAAACAGATGTTCCTTCTACTTGTACATCGACCAGGTAGCCAGATGCACAAGACATCTGTCACTCCTGTCCCATTCATTCAGGTCCCATTTATGTGCCCTGTCCCCAACTCTCCTTTAACTTAAACTGTATCAAACAGTTGCTACTGGGTATACCCTACTACAGAGAGTGTTATGGCACTCATGTTTTAATTAAAAAAAATTCTTCTTTTGACTGTAGCAAACTGCTTGCTACAAATGTAGTAAAGAGTTGCTACAGTTTATACCTTGTCTGCATAGAGCACTATGGCTCTCATGTTTTAATTAAAAAACAATCTTCTTTTTAAACTATATCAAATTGCTTGCTACAAATGTAGTAACTGCTGAAGTTTATACCCTGCCTGCAGAGAGGTAAAAAAATAAATAAATAACAGTAGCTTGGTAGTTCAGACCACACACAAAGTGCTACAGAGCTCAGGTTTGACTGCAAATGCAATACCAGCATTTAAAAGCTGGCATTGCATTAGAGAAATATCAAGATTAACTGATCACACTCCCACCACTTTCAGCCCAGGCCAGTAGCCCCTCTCTCCCCCAACTAGCTATGCTGTTGCATACTGCTTAACTGGCCAAGGCATTTGATACAATACCCCACTTGGGCATTGTAAACAAATTTATGGATATAAAGAACTAAACTTGAAGTTGGACCAAATAAATCACTGTTACACCAATAATTATTTAGCCATTTCATTTGTTTTAACAACTCAAACTTCTTCAGAACAATGACCGCAACCTTACACATACACATTTAAATACATTTTACATAATTGCTTAATTACTCATATGGTGTTAAAAAAATTCTTTTTATTTGATGAGAAAATGTATTGGCAGTTATGTGGGGTAGCCATGGGAGCAAAAGTAGCTCCAGCCTTGGCTAATTTGGTTTTGAGTTGGTGGGAATTGTCCCATTTAATTAAATTAAATGGATTTAAACATGTCTCTATGTATAAAAGATACATAGATGACTTATTTTTTATCTGGAATGGATCTGCTGATGAACTGAAGAGCTTTTTGAATGAAATCAACAGCCACACATGTGGGTTGACCTTTGAACTCAGTGATATGGGTCTTAACATTCATTTTTTAGACCTAAGTATTACTATGGGTATAAAAGAGAAAAAAAATGTTAGTACTATCTATATAAAGGACACTTATACAAACCATTTTTTACATTTTCATAGTAATCATCAATCTTTTATGAAATTCCATCTAGTACAAGGACGGTTCATCCATCTAAGTATATTTATTTCAGAGTAAGAGACATTCATCAAGGAAATTGACAAACTTATTTCAACATTTGTACATTGAGGTTATCCGTTGGACAGATTAATTAACATAAAGAAAGAAACTTATAAAACTTGAATGGAAAAATTCCCACCAATTTTAATTAGTGGTTTTTCCCCTAAAGACACCCTAACCAGGAACAGAAATAAGAATAATAGTAACACTAAAATGGACTGAGCTTTTCCTGTCCCTATATGTATAGATTCTGAAAATATTAAGCAAGTTATTAAAAACAACTGGAAAGTTATTTTAGGGAACAGGGATCTAGCTAGAGTGTTAGGAGACCTCCTATATTTATTTATAAAAAAGTTGTTAGTATAAAATCTATGTTAGAAGTGAATGAATACAGTACTTTATCTGTATAAAGGGGGGCACCAGGTACTTATCCATGTTATAATTGTAAGCAATCAGATTTATAGATTCTTCTACTATTATATATTTTTCTCACATACAGAAAATGGTGACTTGTAAGTGCAGATATAATTGTAAAAGTTGTGGCATAATATATCTAGCATCTTGTACCACCTGTCACAATTTTTATGTTGGTAAGACTGTTGGAGCATTATATAAAATAATCTATGAGCATTGTTTGGCTATTAAAAACAAAGATTTTAATAATGCTTTAGCCAAACATGCTAGTAAATGTATAGATTTTAAAAAGTTCCGTTTTTTAGTATTAGATCATATTAATGTGACACCATATGTCTGTGAGTTTAATACTGCTTTAGAAATGAAAGAACTGAAGTGGCAAATATTTTTAAATGCTGAGAGATTACCTGGGTTGAATGGCACTTTCAATGTTAATTGCCTTTTAAATAATAGACTCTCATTGAGTGGTTTTAAAGTAATGGGTCTTTAAAATACATCAGTTAACATTTTTATTGGACATGTGAGTAATTAAACAATTATGTAAAATGTATTTAAATGTGCATGTGTAAGGTCATGGTCATTGTTCTGAAGAAGTTCGAGTTATTAAATCAAATGAAAGCGCTAAATAATTATTGGTGTAACAGTGATTTATTTGGTCCAACTTCAAGTTTAGGGCTTTAGTTAGCTTTAAAGTTTATTTGGAGTGGTATTTTTTTTGTTTAATAAACTTATGGATATAGGCATAAATCACTATTGTTATGCACTGGAAAACCAGGCTGGTCACCAGCAGAGTCCCTCGGGGCTCTTTTCTGGGTCCATGTATTTTTGGCATCTACTTTTCAGAAGTGGCCAACAAATTCAGCTGACCAACAAGTGTCTAAAGTAGTATGGAAATCATTCTGTGTTGCTCACCTTACAAGCAAGGGTATGGCATTTAAGTGAAAGAAAGTCATTGTACCATTGTATTCATCCCTTATCAGGCCAATCATTGAGTACAAAATCCCCTTCAGTATGTACATGACTAGGCATGCAACAACTGGAACACTCACAGAGGTTCCTCACAAAAAGAATAACCAGGTATAAACAGGGTTTCCTATTACATGATCGAACGCTAGAAACAGTGAACACTCATTTGTTGAACCCAAATGCACAAAATCACAGAATATCGAAGGAACGGATCAGTGAATTTTTTCCCAGGGAAAAAAATTCACTTGGCCGTTCTCCGGACTTTGCTGTTTTCTTCACTGTGGTGTGATCTCGGAGTTGGTATATTTAAGGTGGGGGTGTGGGGGGCAAAGCCCCCCACTTTATGCTGTCTGTACATTTTTTTTTTTGGATCAGCAAATTTTTTCCCTGGGAAAAATTATTTGATCTATTCCTTCAAAAATGTGTGGTTTTGTGCATTTGGGTTCAATAATATATAATTTGCTATTTTTAGCATTGGATAATATATGAACCCATATAAACAGCATGTAGCAGATCATCAACGCCCTATTTCTTTACTCTGATTCCTATAGACTGTTGAGAGGTGATCTCTTCCTGATATACAAGGCATCCTTGGATCCCAGTGTGATGGACCTCTTGCATACCTGCTAAGAGAATATCATTAGAATTACTTGATCTAGGGATTTAAACTTTACTTGCAACATAAATAAGATTTGTTGGAGGGAAAAGTTGGTGTCTCAGAGAATTCCCCCTTTTTGGGACAGGCTTCCCATCTATGTAAGCAAAGCTATTCCCTAACAGTATTCAGGAGAAACCTGGGCCAGTGTGTGTATCCATATATATAGGTCTATGACTTAAAAACTGATATTATGGAATGTTGAACTGCATATGGCCAAGACAATATGAACAATATTCCTCAACACTGAAAAGTAAAAAATAATCATAAACTGTGTTTTTGCCGGTGGGGCAAACCTCCTGCACCTCACACCCTCTGCAAATTATGTGTGTGTGTGTGTGTGTGTGTGTGTGTGTGTGTGTGTGTGTGTATAAATACATCTATATTTATATAGATATATATATATATATATATATATATATATATATATATATATATATATCTATCTATATATATATATATATATATATATATATATATATATACCAACTCCATGATTATACTATAATAACTCCCCCATTCCCACTGTAATACTATCTTAGTCCAAACACTTCAGTGTTTCAGATAGTGGATCATATGGTCTCAACCATATATAGTCTGACTTTCTAAAATGTCAATATTCTGAAGGGGACACCATATATAGAGAGATAAGTATAGATTTCTCTCTCTCTCTCTCTCTCTATCTATATATATATATATATATATATATATATATATATATATACACACACACACACATACACACACACACACACACACACACACACACACACACACACACACACACACACACACACACACACACACACACACACACACACACACACACACACACACACACACACACACACACACACACACACACACACACACATGAATATATTTGCTAACATTGACAGTTTATTCTATCAGTCAAACTTCAGCACACGATGTAGGTGGAAATGGAACAGCTAATGCTGGCTTGTTATCCTAAGGAAAAGTTTGCTGCTGTTGCTCTAAAGAGATCACATTGTTCCATCCTTATATTTACTAATGCATTGTGCTACATATCTGGACAGCATGTATAAGGATATATGTGTATCCCATGGAAGCATGTGGTATGAGTTAGAGATGTCACAAGGGATGTTGCAATTCACAATGGGAAATCAGAATCCCCACCTTGGATGATGACACCACTTCTAAATCTCAACTCTGACTCCAAAGGGTAAAAACAAGCTAGCAGGATCTCACACTTGGTGAAAGAATGAGGTATGAATGTGATGGACTGGGTTGCCAGATTGGCAGTGTTTGGATTGGCAAAAAAAAGAGGCCAGCACTATTAACACCAATGCAATGATTAGGTGAATTGATTAAGTATTCTCTGTAGGACTTTTGATAGTTGTCAGACCTGAAGGAATGCCATTCTATGTCTTTATCGTTTGCACTTTTACTTTTCACATTTAGCTTTGAAGAGTGATATGGAATTTATGCTCTCCTTTTTAATGTGAGTCAGTGAAGTCCATGAGCAAAATGGTTTTGTATAGCAGATTAAACTGTTTCAACAATGAGCTGGTGGATTTTGAGTAAAAAAGTGAGTCATTTCAGCAACTGTCATATACAATGTGAAGCAGTATTCAGTACTATATTTTTAAATGTGTTTGTAATTTATGACATTACACTGACAATGTTTTCAGAAAAAAAGCTATCTTAAAATTTGACAGTTCTGAATACTAAGAGGCAATTAAATAACTGGCAATTAGCTTATCTGTCTGTGTTGTTGGTTTAGTGCATCACCTAAAGTCCAGATTGTCAAGGCTTTGCATGGAGGAGTCTGTCACAGAGCATCATTTTAATCTTTGTTAATATTCATTTTATGTCTGAATGAAGAGCAATTTGCTGCAGACAGAAATACTGCTATTATGCTAAAGATGCAGTAATATGCCTTTTTTCTGAGTAGAAATATATCACTTCATATTTGCTAGAAAGCTTGTTAACCTTTTTGTTAATATTTGTCAAATCACTTGAAGTTAAGAACTCATCCTTTACTATGGTGCAATGTAGCCTGCATATTGAGGTATGTAAGTGCACAAAAATTGCCCTGTTCTTTTCTGTCACATTGCATTGCATCATAGTATAAGACCAAAACTACCATCACCCACACTTTATTACCTAGCAATTATGCATCAAATGTTTTAAGATTTTATTTTATATCAAATCACATTAACAGCATCCCAGCATATTACACCACCATAAGGAACATTCATTTTCCTCTTTTCTTTTTCATAAAATTCTAGAAATTCCTGCATTTGCACTGTCTGAAAATTAGTAAAGCAAAGAATATTTATTGAATTTGGTATTTCAGCACAAAACACTTATTCCCCATAATGTGTATGCCTTATTTGTATTTATTACCTGTAACACCATTAATTTGCTTTATCGAGTAGTCTGGAATGGCCTCCAGTTAGATTTTTTTTTTATTTTGCATTTCTCTAGATGCAAGAAAACTGTAACAGTTTCATTGTAATGTCCAGAATTGTACTTAAAAATCATGGTTACAGTTTCTGAATTTCATCTCATAAAAATGATTTTAAGAAATGTAAATTAGTATCCTTGATCGCAGTCATCACAGTATCATATCACTTCATATCACATTGACCTCATCTCATCATCACATTATACCAGATCATGTTAAAATACATTTTCAACTCAATAACATCTCATAAGCAGCAATACATCATGTAACATCATTATTACTTTGACAGTATCATATAATCCCATCACATCAGGTTTACTTTCACAATGCAGAATGAAGGTTTGGCAAACATGGGAATGCAGAATGTTTGTTGGCCAATTTCCATATTGCCAGCCTTCAATTCTGCCAGTCTCCTGTTCAGCGAATGTCACTGTGCATTTGCTCATACATGGGTGATGTTTTGTACTGAGATCACGGGACAGTGCAGATCAGGAGATTTAAACTTTTCCACACTGTAGTGCAATCTCAGAGATGGAATATATAATTTGCAGGGGGTGTGGGGAGAGCAGTATTACTGGCAGCATGGTGCAGTATGGATCTGGTCTGTACATACTGCTGCAAAGGGGACAATGGACTTCAGAAGTCGAATTTGACTTTGCCTCAGTTAGGTTGCCAATGTTCCAATCTAATTAATACTCCAAACATTGAACATGTAAACTGCATATTTGAATGGTTTACGTTCTGATGTTCGATGTTTTAATAGTAAACCATCACATCACATATTCATTTTTACAGTTGTTAAACTTAGTAAGCAAACTACTCCATGGACCTATGCATTCATAATGTAGGGAAAACTAGAGCTAAATTGTAAAATATCATCTGTTGGTCTGGGATTTGGGAACACATATAGACACTAACCTGGCCTTTGTTCATCATGTGTCTATGGTGGTAAAGAAATCATTCTATATTATACAACTTATAAACAAGGGTATGGCATCTAGGGCCAAGGATGTCATTGTTCCCCTATATTTGGCCCTTATCAGCCCAGTCATTTAGTACAATGTCCCCTCTGGCATTTCTCTGACTAGGCATATGCAACAAATGGAGTATTCACAGGGGTTCCTTACATAAAAAAATAAATGGCCTAAACAATGTGTCCTATGTGGACCAACTCAAAGCCCTATCCCTGTACTCAGGCTTCTACAGATTGCTGAGAGGCAATCTATGCCTGGCTTACAAAGCATCCCCTGATCATACTCTGATAGACCTATTGTACAACCACAAAACAAATAGCATCAGGATTACCTGATCTAGGAACCTAAACCTCATCTGCAGCAGGACATGAAGTAGGACATGTTGGAGGGATGTGTTTCAGAGACTACCTCTCCTCTGGAACAAGCTTCCCATCAAAGTAAAGCAGAGTTTTTCCATAAAAAATTCAAGTGTAACTTGGAGCAGTAGATGGGGAATCAGAAATTTACCCCTGGTCTGGCACCTATGTCTATAGTAGACATGGGTAGCCTATAAATGCTTGACCAGCAATGCCTAAGCTTAATTACATGCCTTAAAATAACACTAAAATAACACTAGGGTGTACTACAGGTAAAGAAAGCTGGAAAGGGACTTCAGTGATTTTAAGAAAGGCCATATTTTTATATGGCCACGTAGTTCAGAACTGGCAATGATGCAACTACTCACCAACCACAAAAGACGTGAAAACCAAGAAAAAAACTACTGCACAGGAAAATCCAGGAAATCTGAAGGTCAATAAAGGCTGGTGAAATGCCACAACTGTATTAGCATACACAAACAGTTTTATTAACGCTTTCATCAAAGTAACTTCATCAAAAAACACTCCAAATGATATTAAAAAATGTATGTTGCTCACAACCTATATAAAATTAATCAATAAATCAATTACATCAATAATAGAATAATTAAAATGATTAATTAAAGCTGTACCATATACAAATTTTTTTTTTACTTTGAATAAAACGGAATTAATGATCACTGAACGTAGAAACCTTTAACTTCTTATTTTTTTAAAAAACATTTAATGTTTATAAAGTCATTGAGACCAGGTTTCTTGTCAGCTTCTAATTTAGTCTGCCACAGAGACTCTCTCTGCTCTAAAACATTCTTATAATCCCCACCTCTTAAGTCATATAAAACTACTTTTAAAATAGAAACAAGAAACTTCTTATACTTAGTACACTCTTTGGAATGTCTAAATAGTGCATTATTAACATCCATGGTCTTAATGCTATACACATGCTCCCTTATACATTCCATTTAAGACCAGATTGTCATACCTACATAAAATGCTTCGCAACTGCTACAGAGACTAATATATACTACTCCACGTGATCTACAAGACACATACCCTGGTACTTTAATAGTAACATCTAAATGGGTCAACAAAACAAAAGGCCCCTCAGAAATAAACCTGCAAAAATTGCAATGGCCACATTTATACATGCCTTTTCTAGTTGTTGATGTTCCAACCATGTTTTCTTTTTTACTACTATCATGTTGCAAAAGGTTTTTGATATTATAATTATTTTTATAAACAAAGCTAGGTTCATTTCCAATTACCCTTGCTAAGTTAGAGTTGCCCTCCAAAATTCTCCAATTCTTATAAACAATATCTTTAATAGATGTACAGTCAACAGTCATATCCAGGGAGCACACTGGGCCCCACTGACTGTTCTTGTTTTTTTCAAGGGTATTGGTTCTATTTTGAAATGGAACCCTAAGAATAGGAGGATACAACCTGTCCCTGTTACTAAAAGCATAATGTTTGGTCTTCTCAAGATGTTCAATAACATACCCTCTGGCCAAGAACATATTGGTTATTACATCAAACTCATATAATAAATCAGAATCCTTGGTAGTCATTCTACTGGCACGTATATACTGCCCTTTCGGTATATTCCTCTTAATAAAACCAGAATGATTACTTTTATGTTGTAAATAACCATTTTTAAAGGTTTCTTTCCTATGAATTCTACTATGTAGGCCCCGTGTTTCTTGATCCCATATCAAAGAAACATCCAGAAAATTAATCTCGTGACCATGGGCACTAACCACAAACTTTAAAAAATCAGAAGCTTCATTCAACTCACTAATAAACAGTTCAACTATGCTTGTACCCCCTTCTAAAATGAAAAACAGGTCATCCATAAATCTAGAATAGTAAAGCACTTTAAACTTTTGTACCAGGGTAGCCAAGACTGTACTTTCGCAGAAGGCCATAACTATATTGGCATATACTGGACCTAAAGGCAACCCCATGGCTACCCCCTTGTTTTGTTTATAAAAAGTACTATCAAACAGAAAAAAAAGTGTTGTTCAATACCGTCTCCAACAGACTGCATAAAAAATTGACCCTATCTTGTCCTAGAGAAGTGTTGGTACATAAAAATGATCTAACTGCCTCAACCCCTTCATAATGAGGGATGCTAGTAAATAAAGAAACTACATCAACAGTTATAAATGTGTGACGTTTTATATCATAGTCAAACGAAGCAACAAATACCCTTAATTTATCCAGAAAATCCCAAGAATCTTTCAGATAAGAGGGAAATTCTTGCACCACTGGATTTAAAAAAGAGTCAACAACAAAGGCCATGCCCTCAGTGATAGAATGAGGGGAAGACACAATTGGTCTAAATGGAGGATTCCTTAGGTCCTTGTGGACCTTCAGAATAGCAAATAGAACCCCTATTTTTGGTTTCTCGATTAAGCAAAAATTATACATATTTACATCCATCTGGTTGTTCATTAGTAGTTCATACAAGAAGGTGTATATCCCCTTGTAACACTTATTAATGTAAGAAACATTAGTTGCAACATATTCATCAACGTTGTTCAACAATTCCATCATCCCCCTGTGATATTGTTCATAGGACATGACCACGATATTACCACCTTTATCACTTTTCATAAATCTTAAAAACCTTAGAAACCTGGTCTCAATGAATTTATAAACATTAAATGTTTTTTAAAAAATAGGAAGTTAAAGGTTTCTAAGTTCAGTGACCATTAATTCTGTTTTATTCAAAGTAAAACATTTTTTTGTATATGGTACAACTTTAATTAATCATTTTAATTACTCTATTATTGGTGTAATTGATTTAGTGATTCATTTTATATAGGTTGTGAGCAACATACATTTTTCAGTATCATTTGGAGTGTTTTTTGATGAAGTCACTTTGATGAAAGCGTTAATAAAACTGTTTGTGTATGCTAATAAAGTTGTGGTATTTCACCAGCCTTTATTGACCTTCGGATTTCCTGGATTTTCCTGTGCACTGATGCAACTACTCTATTGCCATCAGCAAAGCTACTTTAGAGCAACCATTATGTTCAACTACTGAGGCTGCAATATCAGCGGTTGCTGAACCACAAATGGTTTCTTCAAATTCAGCTTCAAGCCTTACGGGTGTCAGAGCTGTGAATGTGCCTTTGAGACTGCAATCCACTCAATCGACACTAGGTGAAGCCAGACTGAATACTATAAATCAGTATGCACTTGCAGACAGGGTTTCTCTGATTTGCCAGCCTCTTTCAGGATGCCACAATCACAGAGGAGGGGGTGTCTTTCCAGCCAAGGTCAGAGAAGGAGGAAGATGTCGTTGGAGGAAGAGAGCTTCATGGAAGGAACATACTACAAGAGGTATTCACATTAGTTGTTAATTTATCTTCTGTTGAATTGACTGCACTGCAAATGAGCTTACTTAACAGAGGATTAAGTTTTGTGCCAGCTCGACCTTCGCAGGTTAGTGATATCATTTTAGATATCAAACTTTTTGCAAGAAATGTAGCGCTTAAGCTTGTGCTTCCTAATGATGGTAATACTACAACAAATCCATTGAAGCATCCCAGCTTGTATAATCCTTAATTTCCATCAATGGTTGATGTGTTTCTTAAAATGTGTGAGAAGGAAATTTTTGGTTCTTTGTCACACACAAATACGTTTTATAACTTAAGAAGAGATGAAGTTACAGCATTACATCAATTACAGAATGACTCTAGACTGGTAGTACGCCCAGCTGATAAAGGTGGGGCAGTCATTGTGTTAGACTCAACATTTTATGTGAACAATATGCAGGAGATGCTGAGTGATGAAGCTACATATGCAGTAATTTCTCAGATGACATCTGATTCAGTAATAAAGAGAGTACATGATGGTTTATAAGATTCTTTATTGACTTCTATGCTTACTAAAGAGATGTACGACTTTATGTATGCTGATAAGCGATTAATTCACACTATCCATGGCTTACCGAAGGTACATAAGTCTCTGACCCAGCCATCCTTTCACCCAACAGTTTCAGGGTGAGGGTGGGTGACTGAATTTATATCCATTTTTATTGAAAGTCAACTGAAGTTACCACTGGACAAAGCGACAGCAGTTGTGAGAGACTCTGAGCACTTTTTATGTACTTTGGGTGACTTCACCAGAAGTTATGGGCTTTTTGAAGCTGATATTGTACTGGCTACTATGGACATTTTTACCTTGTTTATGATGATACTGCATGATTTTGGTGTTGACTCAGTGAAACATTTTTTGAGGGACAAAACTGATTATCGATCTACACATATAGAACTACTAGGAATGTTACTCGAGTTAGTTTTAGAAAATAACATCTTCATATTTAATGATGCCATTTATATGCAAAACTAATAAATGGCCTAAACAATGTGTCCTATGTGGACCACCTCAAAGCCCTATCCCTGTACTCAGGCTTCTACTGATTGCTGAGAGGCAATCTATGCCTGGCTTACAAAGCATCCCCTGATCATACTCTGATAGACCTATTGCACAACCACAAAACGAATAGCATCAGAATTACCTGATCTAGGGACCTAAATCTCATCTACAGCAGTAATAGGACATGTTGGAGGGATGTGTCTCAGAGACTACCTCTCCTCTGAAACAAGCTTCTCGTCAAAGTAAAGCAGAGTTTTTCCATAAAACAATTCATGTGTAACTTGGAGCAGTGGATGCGGAATCAAAAATCTATCCCTGGTCTTGCACCTCTGTCTATAGTAGACATGGGCAGCCTATAAATGCTTGACTACCAATGCCTAAGCTTAATTACACCCCTTAAAATAATACTAGGATATCAAAACTTGTCAACTACATTTGAGAAGCATGGCTATACTTAAAAAGGTCCTCTGGAATCATTAGCCAAGTAGTCATACATGAACCTATGAACACAGTTATCATACATTTATCATTGCAAATTATATGAAAAGCAGAACTAACAAACTTTTAAAATATTAGTTAATACATAACTGCAGTTAACAATATAAGAGAATCTATTGAAGATAGGAGCAAATATGGATAATTATCAAACTTTTACAGCAAAAGCAAACATGACAGGATTTTTCAGATTGTTAAGTATCCTTAAAGTTAATGAGAATAACATTCAGTTATTTGAAGCAGGATAAAATAATTTGCTTTAGATTACTGCTGGTTTGTGATAGTTCCATTATATTTAACAAAAGAGATAAGTGAAGATTTTCATTTTTTAATCTGCTTTTATGTTCATTTTAATAGTCTCCATCTGTTTTAACTCATTACAGCCTAGTGATGTCTCCAGGCATTTCAGCAGTTACAACCGGCTAACACCTCTAGGTGTCAAATATTGCTTATCCATATTAGCATTAATAATTCCAACATCACGCTGCACAGAAGGACTTAGAAAATTGAATCTTACAGCTTACAGGATGGCAACACAACTATATTGATATGTGACCACTGCCTAGTGCAGATAAATAAATATTAATTCTTCTTTGCATGTTATTTATTTATATTGTAATACTTTTCACATTTCTGTAAATATCTCAACAATCAAGTGACAGACAAAAATGCTGTTGGCAGTATGGGTTTTGTTTAAATAGTTATGGAGATATTGTAAGCTGGTTATACAACATTATATAATTCATGTTGCTGTTGTGTCTTTCGGCTTTTCCCGGTTAGGGGTCACCACAGCGGAACTCCGGTCCGCTAATGATTGGTAGTTGATTTTTACATGCCAAGTTACTAGCCCTAATACACAACCTTCAACGAAGGTATGCCCATTCATGCATGTCTCCACGCAGAAGACGCTGTAGCTGAGAATCGAACCAAACAGCGTATTACTGTGAGGTGACAACGCTACCGCAGCACCACCAACATTATATAATTCATATTTACTGTAATTGTTCCAGTGTATAAAATCCAGTTTTATACCTAGGATTGAATTAATGCAGCCATTTTAAAGGTTACTTTGCACTGAACAGTTTGCTATTTACAGTTGTCTAGTAACACTCATGGTTCTAGAGATATGAACATTTGTTTGAACTGTGAAACAATAATTTCATTTATTTAAAAGACTCAGGCTACACCCACTGGGAGTTTGAGTACAAATGCAAAATAGCTCCATTTGAGGGAATGAGTTAACTAATGTCTTTTAGGCTTTATTAGTAACTCTAGTAAATAGTTGCACTGCTGTTGGCTTTAAATCCTTGTATCTTTCTTATGTGGTGAGTGTGTGTCAGACTAGGTCAGGATTTATGTTTGCATTAAAGCAGTTCCAGGGCAGTCAGTTGTAGAGTTGTGTCTAATAGTTTCCCCTCACATGAGCATTTTTAAATTCAGTGTATCTGTTGTCATTGGCCCCTTATGCTAATTTGACAACATGACCTTACTCCCCCTCCATGTTTATTGGCTGTTGATAACACATATCACTTGGTGAAGTCTCTCCCCTTAAACTTTTCACCAGGAAAAGTGACCTTCGATGTAATATCTAAATATTCAGTGTACTGATGCTGATTACATTGCTTATTCCTGCTAAATTAGGGTGTTTTTGCTATAATTAGTTTAATGATTCTAGTGGCAGACGAGGGTTTCCAGACTAATTGTGGGTTTTACTTGCTACAGTGACTAAATTCAAGTGTCTTGCTATTGGATGCCATGGTTGTTGTGCTCTGCTGAACTTGTTGCCTCTTACATAATAAGGCAATTTAATGTGATGATACCCGTCACCCAGCAGCACATCTGACAACAGTGCAGCTATTTAGAGCCTTAAGTTTCTCTATACAACCTACCCCCCCCCCCCAATTTGTATTATCCTTTAAATACTCAGTAGTTGTGTGAAGAGGCTCTAATTTTTGCTAGGTTGTGAGTTGTTCTTCATATGTAGATTTAGACTGTGTGTCCTAGACAAGCAAATCAGCTCCACAGACATTAGCACAACTCCATTAGTCCACATTACTTAGCATCTGGAATGATGGATTTGCATTTTCCAATCATTTCTGCAGCCAGCCCGGTTGAAATGGACATACTGAGACAATGTGGCATTTGTCTCATATTTACCAACAACTAGATATTACTTAAATAAGCAGACACAGTGAATGAGAGATGTAGTTATGTGATGCTATTGGAGGCAAAGATTTGTCACAAACCTGCAACAAATAAGCAGGTTGTCAGTACCACACAACCCAACATTAAACAAAGTATATACAGTGCATACCAAACACATAGACCTGCATATGATGAGGGTATTAAGAGTATGCTACCTAAACCAGAAAAGAGGAGATTGGGGTTGTGCTCATTTCCCCCACTGTAGTGCAATCCCGATGCTTGCATATATACTTCACAGGGGGTGTGGGAGATGCAGGGGGGCTTGCCCATTAACAAAAATGCCAAGTGTTGTGCTTATTTATTTATTTATTATTTTTTTTTTGTTTGCTTGTTTTTTGACCTTCTACGTTTTTGATGTTCCCAGTTTGGTCTTTTGACACTCACTTTTGTGAGCTTTCACCCTGCTGCTAGGGACCCGAAGAGAGATATAACAGAGGCCTTGGAATATGTGTCTTAAAGCTAGCATATACTTTGCCTTGAGCAGCATTCTACACCACCAATAATGGTGCTGCAATAAGAACAAAATATTTTTTATTTCACCAGTTGGCTTAGCTTCTGGTGTCATTTAAACAGGGTAAAACGCATATCAGTTTGGGAAGAGAGGGTCGACAGTCCTAGCTGCTTTGTCAAGGATGGCGTGTAGCTCTCCTTCTCCTTCCCAACAGCTTTTATATATTAGCTAAATATCATTAGCTAAATTCTTGTCCATCCCCATAGTGCCTTTTTTAGATAATGCCACTTTTCTAAATCTTTCAACATAAGAAAACAGAATCCAGGTAGTCTTTAAAGCATTGCTGTTTAACAGCCTCAAAAAAAAAAAAAAAAAAAAGAAAAAAAAAAGAATCTGCATACAAGCACTCCTTACACTGGAAAACACTGCTCAATGCATCACCACAGAGACCTTTGTCAAGGTCATTGAAAACTTTCCTTCACTGCATGGCTTCTGTGTTTATAATGTGTTAATAATATGGTGTCTCCAGCTTCTTAAAAGACACTTAATCACTTTACAGTTTCAAGTTTTAGGCAATATTTGCTTACTTCATCTCAGAATAGTTAGAAAAGATAATGACCTGGAATTCTTCCATGTCCAATGTACTATTAATAAAACTAACTATAAGACCCCCTCTGTGCTCCTCTCATGCCAAATAGTAAGAACCCCCCCCCCTCAGTATTCACCTCATACCTAAATAGTGTGGAGTCCCTATAAATTAAGACATACTCCATTCTAATCAGATACCTCAACTGCCCCTTCATAAACTGGGAGACTTATATATCCTCAAACATGTATGGCCAGAGTTTTTTGGACTTTAGCAATACAAACTCCAATGACCAGTTAGTCTGTACCCAAATTAGGAGTGAAAAAATCCTAGATTTGGACCTTAACAATATGTGGCAGCTTTGCACCTCACTTATTGTAAGTTCCTCCCTGGTTACATCAGACAAGTCAATTACATTCATCATAAAACTGAAGCCTGAATCATTTTTCAATACATTGATATTCAGAGATTATGCAAATGCTAATCTACCAAAACTGTGTGATGACCTGGCTAAATCCAAAAAACGCTTCCAACTAGATGACCCCAATGTTCATGCAGAATCCTTCAATGCCAGATTTTATATGCATGTAAATAGCTGCATTGATGCATCTATCCCTCTTACAAGCAAACAGAACACCAAATTAAAAATAACCCCCTTTGGTCATCTGCAAACAGTATTGCTAGAACATTTAGCAAAATTCTCTAATAAATGGTGTCCCCTTCTGTACACAAATTGTGGTAGGATGACAACCATGCTGGCTGTTGTTTCACTGGAAAGACAGCCAACATGGTTGTCATCCTGACTTGTGCTTAATAAATGTGACCATTGCTTTGTTAGCTAGGTGAAATTTAGATGTAAACCTATATACCATATCTTGCTTAATTTATCCATTTATTTTGAAACTGGATGTCTTCACAAACTCAGTATTTTGAAAATATGGAACAACTTTGCCAGCATTAAATCATTCCATTTATTCATTTAAACTAAATAAACTCGGGATGGATGGGTATGAGTAGAGATTAGGAATGTTTGTGTGTCCAGCGTGGGCTCCAGTGGAGATGAATAACATAAAAATGGTTAAATACTTAACAATAAGTACAAAAAAGGAATGCAAATTTGAAAGCCTGTTACACTGAAACCTGCCTATTAAAAAGATACCTTCTGATTTTATATGGCCTTGTCTCTAGCTGCAACATGGGAAGTATCTCTTAGAACTTCCATAAATATCATTTTGGGATGTTACTTTTAATCTGAAATGGATGTTAGATGGAAAATATAGCTGTTTGTTAAGTACTGTACTAAATTTGACTTCAGTCTTTAAAGAATAGCGAAGACATCCTTCAAATAAAAGAGATTAAATAACCTGATAAAGCATTATCTCTGTTGCACCAAAAACTGCCAGTGTTACAACAAAAAATACTGAATATACAACTTTTCAAATGTATTTATTTATTTGAACTTGCATTTTTTAAAACCAGGGGGATCCCATAGACTGATTTCATTTATTAGACAGGTGTAGCGCCACAAACAAGAAAAATCTTAGAGGGGGTGTTACCCAAATAATAAAAATGTCATACAGTCAGTGTTACAGACTAAATATTCATATGATTCATAGGAATTTCAATGCAATTGAGTCTACTGAAGTTTTATACATTGCCAATACCCATCCTTAGGCCATAACCCCTTTCTCTTGGAAGGCTAGAACAGCCAAGTTTGGAATGGACAAATCATCAAGGTTTCTTTTGAAGGATGTTAATGCATCAAACTGCTTATTCTGCAGGGTCAGTATGTTCTATAAGGTGGGGTGGTTGCTGCACAATTAATCCAGCTCTTCATCACACATTATCTGCTGGTGAACAGTTAAGTCCCTTATTCTGGTGTTTGTTGAACTCTTAGAGTTAAGGAGATAGAGATACAAGAGATCCAGGACAACTGGGTCTCTAATGGAATAAAAGCTAGGCATAGATCTCCTTTTAACAGCCCATATGATACTGAATGATGGAGCAATGCTTCCAGTCTTTCTTGGTGGGTCAGGGTCCTTAAGTCAGTGATGGGGCTGTTTTAGTTGCCTGATATGTCTAGTGAGGTGTGTCCCAAAGAGGTCATTGTACTTAATAATTGGCTTAATCTGTGCTGAATGTAAGAGAACAATGACCTGCTTACATCTGGATGATATTCCCTTGGCCCATTTGTGCTTTACTTATACCCACCCTTACACCATACCTCCTTTCTCTAGGACAGCTAGACCAGTCAAGCCCTGAGAAAATGTGTGGGTACCCATTTAATAATCTAGGTTCTGTTTGAAGGATGATAACATACCACAACGCTTAATCTGCAGGACAGTCTCTTCTGGACAATAATGGAGAACATAAGTCTAAATTCAGAATACCAAGTGACATGGTTATGCAAAGTCTAGTGTTTTCTGTTATCACCTGAAACTGTTTTCTGCCACTAAATATGATAAATGTAAGAAGCTTTTCATTACTGCTATGCATATCCCTTGGCTGTCCGTGACATTAATTAGAAACATTTTTAACATTGAATGCATAACATGCCCTTTAAATGTGGAACAGTGAGGAACATGGACTTTTTAAAATTCAAAATGAGGAACATTCATCATAATGAGGTAACTTTAGACATATGAGTAATAATAATGGGTTTTCTACCCATTAATTTTAGCTTTGCTTCTGTTTATTGAGCAAAAAGAGAGTTGTAGTCAAGATGATATACAACAGCTCATAGATGTTAAGCACCTGCTGTAGCATTCTGGGAGCTACACAAAAACACTGGTGTGGTCCAGTGTTCTCCATTATTGCCCAGTTCTTGAGGGTGAGGTAGGTGTGGCACAATGAATCGGTCTCTCCAATACATTTTGTTTATCTGCTAGTGAAGATTTAGGTCCATGGTTTTAGTATTTGTGGAAGCATCAAACTTGTTTTGATATAAGAGATGTAAGGCAACTGGATCTCTAATGGCAATGAAGGTAAAGTCTACATCTCTCATGTGTCAATAAGTACTGAATAAAGGGGCATTGCTTCTAGCCCCTCCAGTCCCTCTTGGTAGCCCAGGGACTCTAAGCCAGCGATGATGTTAGTTACAGGTACTCTGGGATTTTATAGTTTTCTGATATGTCTACAGAGGTGCATCTCTAAGGGGGAATTGTACTCAATAATTGGCCTAATCAATGCTGAAGATAAGGAAACAATAATCCTTTTGATCTGGATGACATTCCCTAAGCAATCAGCTGTGCTTAGTAGAAGAATTTTCTGACTACTGTTTCACAAGATAAATGAAAGAGAGTGTTATCAACCCATGATACAAGGTCCTTAACAATATTTTCATTTTGACATGCGATGTCCATGCTGTATGCTAAATGGAGGAATTTTCTGTCAAGCTGACAATATTGCATTTTTTTGCATTTAATTTGAGCTCAGTTTCAGTATACCAGTTATTCATCTGTAGGTTCTTTTTGAAGGATTAGGGCATTATTGTATTTTAGTTTCGTTTTATTAATGTTTGTTTACCAGGATGATGATGCAATCAAAACTGACAAATTTCAGACACAGCTTATATGGAATTCTTTTACAGTAAAAATGAGTGCATAAATTAATAGAAAATATAAGTGACATTACGGCATAAAAAATAGTACTATAACATATGACATTAAATGATTGTATATTAAATAATACGCAGCTGAAGAAAACAATAATGTTCCAACTGCTGTCCAATGTTTGTTACAGGAATGATAGCATTTTTCAGCTTTTGACTAGCATTTACAGTATGTAGTAGCGTTGTCGCCTCACAGTAAGACGTTGTCCTGTATGATTCTCAGCTAGAGCGTCTTCTGTGTGGAGACATGCGTGAATGGGCGTACCTTCATTGAAGGTTGTGCATCAGAGCTGGCAACTAGGCACGTAAAAATCTACTGTCAATCATTAGCGGACCGGAGTTCCACTGTGGCTACCCCTAACCGGGAAAAGCCGAAAGACACAACAACAACAACAACAACAACAACATTTTATGTAGGAAGTAATTTGAAGGGAGCAGGAGTGAACTGACAAAACAAGAGGAAGAAATAAATAGTTGCCTTGGGAACATGACTATTTTCTAGGCAAGAGCACTGGGCTTTTATGAGTATTTTTTTTTTTAATTGCTGCCTGAACATTGCATAGGAGGGAATTTCTTTTATGTACACATTTAGAAATTGCCAAAGAGTGGATTCTTGAGTCCAGAAGCTTTGTTTATTATGATGAAGTTTGATTGAAGTAGCGATGTGTGAAGATTTCAGGGGAGTAACAGCTGACATTGTAGAGTGAAGCTTTTCAATAAGTTTTGTTGGGGGGCAGGATTTCAAGTCATAAAAGTTTAAACAGTAGACCACCAAGAAGGTGTTTTACTGGATGCCACTTAGGCTTGGAGAGCAGAAGGCTATATTCTGTTTTGGTAAATAAGGTATCTTGCAGACTGCTGATCTGTCCTAGTTTGAGAGTTAGAGTGAAATATTGTTGGCCCAGAAGTGGAGACAGTTAACCATATTTCAATTTTTTCACTGTAGTTTTGATGTTGTGGGATTGGTCTAGACAAATTCCAAGGTACTTGACAGAAGTGACAGTTTTTATTCTTTTATTGTTGTTTTTGAGACCTGTGCAGTTTTTTATGTGTTTCAAACAGCACTAATTTGGTTTTAGAGAAGGTTAAGAATCAATCTGAGGCAGAGTATTCATTCATGGAGAGCCTGAATATCAGATTGGAATTGAGCTTGTATGTTTGCCTGTGGTGGAGATGTGTCTGTAGAGGACCATATAACCTGCATATAGAAGTGGAAGATGTTGAAGGCCATATCAAGGTTCCATTATGCAGATTGGAAAAAAAACAAGTGACAAAGAATTGATCTCTGGGGTACACTAGAGAATCTCAGGGGCTTTATTAGAGAGAGATGTTCTTAGTTTGGCACTGAAGTATCTATCAGAAAAGAAATCTGTGAACTAAGGAAGAGATTCTGCACTAATTCTAGTTTCTGTTTGTGTAGTAAGAAAGAGGAATGATCAGTGACATGAAAGCCTTTAGTGAGCTCAATGAATAAGGCACTAATTAGGTTACCATTATCTGTGTTATAGGATATTTCATCCTTTATGAGCCAGAGAGCTCTCATAGTGTTCCATCTAGGCCAAGACCTATGTTTTTTTTGATTGAGCAGGTGATATTGGTGGATGTAGTTAGATAGTTGCATACAAATGTTCTTTTC